>NC_047015.1:55072825-55148481 GCF_902652985.1 Pecten maximus | reverse complement strand
AAACCCGGTCCCTGGGTTTTACAAAAATTTTTTTTTTAATTTTAAAAATTCCCATGTCCTTTTGGGGGTTTTAATTTTTTTAAAAATCAAATTTCCAGGCCCCTGGGGTCTTAATATCTATCAAATTCCCAGGAACCTTTTTCCCCAAAATCTAACAAATTCCCGGCCCATGGGGCTAAAATCTTCGAGTTCCAGTATGAAAACCTTTTGCATACGCCCGTCGAATTTGAGGGAAAATTATTCTATGGCGTTGCCCGTTCCTTCGCCCGGACGGACGCGTATTTTTCATTTGCCGGGTATCTTTTATTTTTCACCTTCTTTTTGGGTTGGACAATCCCAAGCCCACCCTCATAGAATTATTTAAGCTTAAGGTTTTCAGTTGGCATTCATACAATATGAATTCCACTGGACAACCCAAATTTCCATGAAGCGCGCATGTTTATATTTCCCATCGGCGATTTTTATTGTCGTCGATTTTTTTTTTTAATTTTAAAATTCAAATTTTAGTTTTGGCAGTTCATAAGCTGGTGACCTGGCAACTGAATTGGTAGGGGTTTTTAGTGGGGTGCAAAAACAAAAGATAAAAATTTTAAATGGCCCAACATAACCCAAGAATCTACCAAATTTCTTTTTATTTTATTGACGTGGTTGTTTTTACCTCCTCGATTTTTCCCTTTACGATGACATTATATAATATAATAATGAAATGTGTCAAAACAAAATATGGGGTGGATCAGGATATAGTTTTGAATTTAAATTTTAATGTGAAATTTTATTAACAACCTTTTTTAAACCCGTATCAAATTAAAAATTTAAAAACAGGTCGCTTCATAAAACCGGTGTTGGGGGGATTGGGAAAATTTGACATGCCAGGTTTTTAAATTTAAAAAAACGTCACCAATAAACACCCTTTTTTACAAAACGTTAGACCTAAAATTTTGGTTTTACTGTTTTAGGATTTTACCCCGGGGTTGTGGGTAAAAAACAGGTTTCGGACGATCCATTGGGAGGTAGGGGGGTCAGGTTTTCACCTCAATCAGAACAGAATGCTGGCAGGAATTTCCAAAACCACGGGAAGTAAATGTATATTTATACATGTTTAAAAAATACGGACTTAGATAAATTATATCTTTGTCCGTACTTAGAATCTATGATTGTTTTTAAGTGAGTAATAATATCACTAATATTTTCTTATAATAGGATGGTTACAATCGTCTTCTGTTCACCGACATATCTCTTCTGTCAACGACATACCTGGTATTTACCTGATGTTAAATTATCCGGCTTCTTCACCGACATACCAGGTATCTTACCTATGTTAAAATTATCGTCTGCTGTCACCGACCTACCAGTATCTTACTATGCTATATCGTCCTTCTGTCAACCGACATACCAGTTCTTACCTGAGTTATATAGCGTCTTCTGTCGCCTACATATCGGGTATCTTACCTGATGTTATAATCGTCCTCTGTCACGACATACCAGGTCTCTTACCTGATGTATTATCGTCTTTTGTCACCGACATACCAGTAACTTACCTGATGTGTATATCGTCTCTGTCACCGACATACCAGGTATCTGACCTATGCTATATCGTCTTCTGTCACCGACATACCAGGTATCTTACCTGATGTATATCGTCTTCTGTCACCGACATACCAGGGTATCTTACCTGATGTTATATCGTCTTCTGTCACCGACATACCAGGTATCTTACCTGATGTTATATCGTCTTCTGTCACCGACATACCAGGTATCTTACCTGATGTTATATCGTCTTCTGTCACCGACATACCAGGTATCTTACCTGATGTTATACCGTCTTCTGTCACCGACATACCAGGTATCTTACCTGATGTTATATCGTCTTCTGTCACCGACATACCAGGTATCTTACCTGATGTTATATCGTCTTCTGTCACCGACATACCAGGTATCTTACCTGATGTTATATCGTCTTCTGTCACCGACATACCAGGGTATCTTACCTGATGTTATATCGTCTTCTGTCACCGACATACCAGGTATCTTACCTGATGTTATATCGTCTTCTGTCACCGACATACCGGGTATCTTACCTGATGTTATATCGTCTTCTGTCACCGACATACCAGGTATCTTACCTGATGTTATATCGTCTTCTGTCACCGACATACCAGGTATCTTACCTGATGTTATATCGTCTTCTGTCACCGACATACCAGGTATCTTACCTGATGTATATCGTCTTCTGTCACCGACATACCAGGTATCTTACCTGATGTTATATCGTCTTCTGTCACCGACATACCGGTATCTTACCTGATGTTATATCGTCTTCTGTCACCGACATACCAGGTATCTTACCTGATGTTATATCGTCTTCTGTCACCGACATACCAGGTATCTTACCTGATGTTATATCGTCTTCTGTCACCGACATACCAGGTATCTTACCTGATGTTATATCGTCTTCTGTCACCGACATACCAGGTATCTTACCTGATGTTATATCGTCTTCTGTCACCGACATACCAGGTATCTTACCTGATGTTATATCGTCTTCTGTCACCGACATACCAGGTATCTTACCTGATTTTATATCGTCTTCTGTCACCGACATACCGGGTATCTTACCTGATGTTATATCGTCTTCTGTCACCGACATACCGGGTATCTTACCTGATGTTATATCGTCTTCTGTCACCGACATACCAGGTATCTTACCTGACGTTATATCGTCTTCTGTCACCGACATACCAGGTATCTTATCTGATGTTATATCGTCCTTCTGTCACCGACATACCTGGTATCTTACCTGATGTTATATCGTCCTTCTGTCACCGACATACCAGGTATCTTACCTGATGTTATATCGTCTTCTGTCACCGACATACCAGGTATCTTATCTGATGTTATATCGCCTTTTGTCACCGACATACCAGGTATCTTACCTGATGTTATATCGTCTTCTGTTACCGACATACTGGGTATCTTACCTGATGTTATATCGTCTTCTGTCACTGACATACCAGGTATCTTACCTGATGTTATATCGTCTTCTGTCGCCTACATATCGGGTATCTTACCTGATGTTATATCGTCTTCTGTCACCGACATACCACGTATCTTACCTGATATTATATCGTCTTCTGTCACCGACATACCAGGTATCTTACCTGATGTTATATCGTCTTCTGTCACCGACATACCAGATATCTTACCGGAGGTAATATCGTCTTCTGTCACCGACATACTGGGTATCTTACCTGAGGTAATATCGTCTTCTGTCACCGACATACGGGTATCTTACCTGATGTTATATCGTCTTCTGTCACCGACATACCAGGTATCTTACCTGATGTTGTATCGTCTTCTGTCACCGACATACCAGGTATCTTACCTGATGTTATATCGTCTTCTGTCACCGACATACCAGGTATCTTACCTGATGTTGTATCGTCTTCTGTCACCGACATACCGGGTATCTACCTGATGTTATATCGTCTTCTGTCACCGACATACCAGGTATCTTACCTGATGTATATCGTCTTCTGTCACCGACATACCAGGTATCTTACCTGATGTTATATCGTCTTCTGTCACCGACATACCAGGTATCTTACCTGATGTTATATCGTCTTCTGTCACCGACATAACGGGTATCTTACCTGATGTCATATCGTCTTCTGTCACCGACATACCGGGTATCTTACCTGAGGTAATATCGTCTGCTGTCACCGACATACCAGGTATCTTACCTGATTTTATATCGTCTTCTGTCACTGACATACCGGGTATCTTACCTGATGTTATATCGTCTTCTGTCGCCTACATATCGGGTATCTTACCTGATGTTATATCGTCTTCTGTCACCGACATACCACGTATATTACCTGATATTATATCGTCTTCTGTCACCGACATACCAGGTATCTTACCTGATGTTATATCGTCTTCTGTCACCGACATACCAGGTATCTTACCTGATGTTATATCGTCTTCTGTCACCGACATACCAGGTATCTTACCTGATGTTATATCGTCTTCTGTCACCGACATACCGGGTATCTTACCTGATGTTATATCGTCTTCTGTCACCGACATACCAGGTATCTTACCTGATGTTATATCGTCTTCTGTCACCGACATACCAGGTATCTTACCTGATGTCATATCGTCTTCTGTCACCGACATACCAGGTATCTTACCTGATGTTATATCGTCTTCTGTCACCGACATACCAGGTATCTTACCTGATGTTATATCGTCTTCTGTCGCCTACATTCCGGGTATCTTACCTGATGTTATATCGTCTTCTGTCACCGACATACCGGGTATCTTACCTGATGTTATATCGTCTTCTGTCGCCTACATATCGGGTATCTTACCTGATGTTATATCGTCTGATGCACCGACATACCAGGTATCTTACCTGATGTCATATCGTCTTCTGTCACCGACATACCAGGTATCTTACCTGATGTCATATCGTCTTCTGTCACCGACATACCAGGTATCTTACCTGATGTCATATCGTCTTCTGTCACCGACATACCAGGGTATCTTACCTGATGTTATATCGTCTTCTGTCACCGACATACCAGGTATCTTACCTGATGTTATATCGTCTTCTGTCACCGACATACCAGGTATCTTACCTGATGTTATATCGTCTTCTGTCACCGACATACCAGGGTATCTTACCTGATGTTATATCGTCTTCTGTCACTGACATACCAGGTATCTTACCTGATGTTATATCGTCTTCTGTCACCGACATACCGGGTATCTTACCTGATGTTATATCGTCTTCTGTCACCGACATACCAGGTATCTTACCTGATGTTATATCGTCTTCTGTCACCGACATACCAGGTATCTTACCTGATGTTATATCGTCTTCTGTCACCGACATACCAGATATCTTACCTGATGTAATATCGTCTTCTGTCACCGACATACCGGGTATCTTACCTGATGTTATATCGTCTTCTGTCACCGACATACCAGGTATCTTACCTGATGTTATATCGTCTTCTGTCACCGACATACCAGGTATCTTACCTGATGTTATATCGTCTTCTGTCACCGACATACCGGGTATCTTACCTGATGTTATATCGTCTTCTGTCACCGACATACCAGGTATCTTATCCTGATGTTATATCGCCTTCTGTCACCGACATACCGGTATCTTACCTGATGTTATATCGTCTTCTGTCACCGACATACCAGGTATCTTACCTATGTTATATCGTCTTCTGTCACCGACATACCGGGTATCTTACCTGATGTTATATCGTCTTCTGTCACCGACATACCAGGTATCTTACCTGATGTTATATCGTCTTCTGTCACCGACATACCAGGTATCTTATCCTGATGTTATATCGTCCTTCTGTCACCGACATACCGGGTATCTTACCTGATGTTATATCGTCTTCTGTCACCGACATACCGGGTATCTTACCTAATGTTATATCGTCTTCTGTCACCGACATACCAGGTATCTTACCTGATGTTATATCGTCTTCTGTCACCGACATACCAGGTATCTTACCTGATGTTATATCGTCTTCTGTCACCGACATACCGGGTATCTTACCTGATGTTATATCGTCCTTCTGTCACCGACATACCAGGTATCTTACCTGATGTTATATCGTCTTCTGTCACCGACATACCAGGTATCTTACCTGATGTTATATCGTCTTCTGTCACCGACATACCAGGTATCTTACCTGATGTTATATCGTCTTCTGTCACCGACATACCAGGGTATCTTACCTGATGTTATATCGTCTTCTGTCACCTGACATACCAGGTATCTTACCTGATGTTATATCGTCTTCTGTCACCGACATACGGGTATCTTACCTGATGTTATATCGTCTTCTGTCACCGACATACCAGGTATCTTACCTGATGTTATATCGTCTTCTGTCACCGACATACCAGGTATCTTACCTGATGTTATATCGTCTTCTGTCACCGACATACCAGGTATCTTACCTGATGTTATATCGTCTTCTGTCACCGACATACCAGGGTATCTTACCTGATGTATATCGTCTTCTGTCACCGACATACCGGGTATCTTACCTGATGTTATATCGTCTTCTGTCACCGACATACCAGGTATCTTACCTGATGTTATATCGTCTTCTGTCACCGACATACCAGGTATCTTACCTGATGTTATATCGTCTTCTGTCACCGACATATCAGATATCTTACCTGATGTTATATCGTCTTCTGTCACCGACATACCAGGTATCTTACCTGATGTTATATCGTCTTCTGTCACCGACATACCAGGTATCTTACCTGATGTATATCGTCTTCTGTCACCGACATACCAGGTATCTTACCTGATGTTATATCGTCTTCTGTCACCGACATACCAGGTATCTTACCTGATGTTATATCGTCTTCTGTCACCGACATACCAGGTATCTTACCTGATGTTATATCGTCTTCTGTCACCGACATACCAGGGTATCTTACCTGATGTTATATCGTCTTCTGTCACCGACATACCAGGTATCTTACCTGATGTTATATCGTCTTCTGTCACCGACATACCAGGTATCTTACCTGATGTTATATCGTCTTCTGTCACCGACATACCAGGTATCTTACCTGATGTTATATCGTCTTCTGTCACCGACATACCAGGTATCTTACCTGATGTTATATCGTCTTCTGTCACCGACATACCAGGTATCTTACCTGATGTTATATCGTCTTCTGTCACCGACATACCAGATATCTTACCTGATGTTATATCGTCTTCTGTCACCGACATACCAGGTATCTTACCTGATGTTATATCGTCTTCTGTCACCGACATACCAGGTATCTTACCTGATGTTATATCGTCTTCTGTCACCGACATACCAGGTATCTTACCTGATGTTATATCGTCTTCTGTCACCGACATACCAGGTATCTTACCTGATGTTATATCGTCTTCTGTCACCGACATACCAGGTATCTTACCTGATGTTATATCGTCTTCTGTCACCGACATACCAGGTATCTTACCTGATGTTATATCGTCTTCTGTCACCGACATACCAGGGTATCTTACCTGATGTTATATCGTCTTCTGTCACCGACATACCGGGTATCTTACCTGATGTTATATCGTCTTCTGTCACCGACATACCGGGTATCTTACCTGATGTTATATCGTCTTCTGTCACCGACATACCAGGTATCTTACCTGATGTTATATCGTCTTCTGTCACCGACATACCAGGTATCTTACCTGATGTTATATCGTCTTCTGTCACCGACATACCGGGTATCTTACCTGATGTTATATCGTCTTCTGTCACCGACATACCGGGTATCTTACCTGATGTTATATCGTCTTCTGTCACCGACATACCAGGTATCTTACCTGATGTTATATCGTCTTCTGTCACCGACATACCAGGTATCTTACCTGATGTTATATCGTCTTCTGTTCACCGACATACCGGGTATCTTACCTGATGTTATATCGTCTTCTGTCACCGACATACCAGGTATCTTACCTGATGTTATATCGTCTTCTGTCACCGACATACCGGGTATCTTACCTGATGTTATATCGTCTTCTGTCACCGACATACCGGTATCTTACCTGATGTTATATCGTCTTCTGTCACCGACATACCAGGTATCTTACCTGATGTTATATCGTCTTCTGTCACCGACATACCAGGTATCTTACCTGATGTTATATCGTCTTCTGTCACCGACATACCGGGTATCTTACCTGATGTTATATCGTCTTCTGTCACCGACATACCAGGTATCTTACCTGATGTTATATCGTCTTCTGTCACCGACATACCAGGTATCTTACCTGATGTTATATCGTCTTCTGTCACCGACATACCAGGTATCTTACCTGATGTTATATCGTCTTCTGTCACCGACATACCAGGTATCTTATCTGATGTTATATCGTCTTCTGTCACCGACATACCAGGTATCTTACCTGATGTTATATCGTCTTCTGTCACCGACATACCATTACTATGTATCCTTCCCGATGGTCTATTCGTCATTCTGCTTGACATACCGGATCTTACCTGATGTTATATCGTCTTCTGTCACCGACATACCAGATATCTTACCTGTTATATCGTTTCTGTATTACACCGATGATGGGGGGGTTATGATTTTGGGTAAAAAGGAGGCGACGAATGGTGGAATGCGGATAGGGATAGAACCGCAAAGGCGAAGAGTGCATGAAAGTGGGAGAGGAAGGTAGCATATGGGCGAAGAGGGGAACGGGTATGTGGATAAATTTAATGTTAATGGAGACGGTAAGGATCGGGGACATGTAAGAAAAATAAAACACAAACCGAGGGAAAAGGAAGGGGGAGGGAATGCGCGAGGAGAGAAAGGAGGAAAGGGAAAGCGAAAGCGGGGGGGGAAGACGCTAGGGTGTAACGGAGGGGAAAAGCCATAAGAAGGAGTGGCCTACGGGCAAAAAGGACGAAAGGAGAGGCTGAGTAGCGAGGGAAATAGAGGGTAAGAAAGGAACAACAATCGCAGGGGTAGGAAGTAAAGCTGAACAGCTGAGAGCCAAATAAGAGGGGGGGGGCTGAGTGAAATAAAAAAGTAGGAGTGAAAAAGAGACGTGTAATAGGAGTAAAACGGTCGTCTTCTGTCACCGACATACCAGGTATCTTACCTGATGTTATATCGTCTTCTGTCACCGACATACCAGGTATCTTACCTGATGTTATATCGTCTTCTGTCACCGACATACCAGGTATCTTACCTGATGTTATATCGTCTTCTGTCACCGACATACCGGGTATCTTACCTGATGTTATATCGTCTTCTGTCACCGACATACCAGGTATCTTACCTGATGTTATATCGTCTTCTGTCACCGACATACCAGGTATCTTACCTGATGTTATATCGTCTTCTGTCACCGACATACCAGGTATCTTACCTGATGTTATATCGTCTTCTGTCACCGACATACCAGGTATCTTACCTGATGTTATATCGTCTTCTGTCACCGACATACCAGGTATCTTACCTGATGTTATATCGTCTTCTGTCACCGACATACCAGGTATCTTACCTGATGTTATATCGTCTTCTGTCACCGACATACCAGGTATCTTACCTGATGTTATATCGTCTTCTGTCACCGACATACCAGGTATCTTACCTGATGTTATATCGTCTTCTGTCACCGACATACCAGGTATCTTACCTGATGTTATATCGTCTTCTGTCACCGACATACCAGGTATCTTACCTGATGTTATATCGTCTTCTGTCACCGACATACCAGGTATCTTACCTGATGTTATATCGTCTTCTGTCACCGACATACCAGATATCTTACCTGATGTTATATCGTCTTCTGTCACCGACATACCAGGTATCTTACCTGATGTTATATCGTCTTCTGTCACCGACATACCAGGTATCTTACCTGATGTTATATCGTCTTCTGTCACCGACATACCAGGTATCTTACCTGATGTTATATCGTCTTCTGTCACCGACATACCAGGTATCTTACCTGATGTTATATCGTCTTCTGTCACCGACATACCAGGTATCTTACCTGATGTTATATCGTCTTCTGTCACCGACATACCAGGTATCTTACCTGATGTTATATCGTCTTCTGTCACCGACATACCAGGTATCTTACCTGATGTTATATCGTCTTCTGTCACCGACATACCAGGTATCTTACCTGATGTTATATCGTCTTCTGTCACCGACATACCAGGTATCTTACCTGATGTTATATCGTCTTCTGTCACCGACATACCAGGTATCTTACCTGATGTTATATCGTCTTCTGTCACCGACATACCAGGTATCTTACCTGATGTTATATCGTCTTCTGTCACCGACATACCAGGTATCTTACCTGATGTTATATCGTCTTCTGTCACCGACAAACCAGATATCTTACCTGACGTTATATCGTCTTCTGTCACCGACATACCAGGTATCTTACCTGATGTATATCGTCTTCTGTCACCGACATACCAGGGTATCTTACCTGATGTTATATCGTCTTCTGTCACCGACATACCAGGTATCTTACCTGATGTTATATCGTCTTCTGTCACCGACATACCAGGTATCTTACCTGATGTTATATCGTCTTCTGTCACCGACATACCAGGTATCTTACCTGATGTTATATCGTCTTCTGTCACCGACATACCAGGTATCTTACCTGATGTTATATCGTCTTCTGTCACCGACATACCAGGGTATCTTACCTGATGTTATATCGTCTTCTGTCACCGACATACCAGGTATCTTACCTGATGTTATATCGTCTTCTGTCACCGACATACCAGGTATCTTACCTGATGTTATATCGTCTTCTGTCACCGACATACCAGGTATCTTACCTGATGTTATATCGTCTTCTGTCACCGACATACCAGGTATCTTACCTGATGTTATATCGTCTTCTGTCACCGACATACCAGGTATCTTACCTGATGTTATATCGTCTTCTGTCACCGACATACCAGGTATCTTACCTGATGTTATATCGTCTTCTGTCACCGACATACCAGGTATCTTACCTGATGTTATATCGTCTTCTGTCACCGACATACCAGGTATCTTACCTGATGTTATATCGTCTTCTGTCACCGACATACCAGGTATCTTACCTGATGTTATATCGTCTTCTGTCACCGACATACCAGGTATCTTACCTGATGTTATATCGTCTTCTGTCACCGACATACCAGGTATCTTACCTGATGTTATATCGTCTTCTGTCAGCGACATATCAGATATCTTACCTGATGTTATATCGTCTTCTGTCACCGACATACCAGGGATCTAACCTGATGTTATATCGTCTTCTGTCACCGACATACCAGGTATCTTACCTGATGTTATATCGTCTTCTGTCACCGACATACCAGGTATCTTACCTGATGTTATATCGTCTTCTGTCATCGACATACCAGGTATCTTACCTGATGTTATATCGTCTTCTGTCACCGACATACCAGGTATCTTACCTGATGTTATATCGTCTTCTGTCACCGACATACCAGGTATCTTACCTGATGTTATATCGTCTTCTGTCACCGACATACCAGGTATCTTACCTGATGTTATATCGTCTTCTGTCACCGACATACCAGGTATCTTACCTGATGTTATATCGTCTTCTGTCACCGACATACCAGGGTATCTTACCTGATGTTATATCGTCTTCTGTCACCGACATACCAGGTATCTTACCTGATGTTATATCGTCTTCTGTCACCGACATACCAGGTATCTTACCTGATGTTATATCGTCTTCTGTCACCGACATACCGGGTATCTTACCTGATGTTATATCGTCTTCTGTCACCGACATACCAGGTATCTTACCTGATGTTATATCGTCTTCTGTCACCGACATACCAGGTATCTTACCTGATGTTATATCGTCTTCTGTCACCGACATACCAGGTATCTTACCTGATGTTATATCGTCTTCTGTCACCGACATACCAGGTATCTTACCTGATGTTATATCGTCTTCTGTCACCGACATACCAGGTATCTTACCTGATGTTATATCGTCTTCTGTCACCGACATACCAGGTATCTTACCTGATGTTATATCGTCTTCTGTCACCGACATACCAGGGATCTTACCTGATGTTATATCGTCTTCTGTCACCGACATACCAGGTATCTTACCTGATGTTATATCGTCTTCTGTCACCGACATACCAGGTATCTTACCTGATGTTATATCGTCTTCTGTCACCGACATACCAGGTATCTTACCTGATGTTATATCGTCTTCTGTCACCGACATACCAGGTATCTTACCTGATGTTATATCGTCTTCTGTCACCGACATACCAGGTATCTTACCTGATGTTATATCGTCTTCTGTCACCGACATACCAGGTATCTTACCTGATGTTATATCGTCTTCTGTCACCGACATACCAGGTATCTTACCTGATGTTATATCGTCTTCTGTCACCGACATACCAGGTATCTTACCTGATGTTATATCGTCTTCTGTCACCGACATACCAGGTATCTTACCTGATGTTATATCGTCTTCTGTCACCGACATACCAGGTATCTTACCTGATGTTATATCGTCTTCTGTCACCGACATACCAGGGTATCTTACCTGATGTTATATCGTCTTCTGTCACCGACATACCAGGTATCTTACCTGATGTTATATCGTCTTCTGTCACCGACATACCAGGTATCTTACCTGATGTTATATCGTCTTCTGTCACCGACATACCAGGTATCTTACCTGATGTTATATCGTCTTCTGTCACCGACATACCAGGTATCTTACCTGATGTTATATCGTCTTCTGTCACCGACATACCAGATATCTTACCTGATGTTCAATCGTCTTCTGTCACCGACATACCAGGTATCTTACCTGATGTTATATCGTCTTCTGTCACCGACATACCAGGTATCTTACCTGATGTAATATCGTCTTCTGTCACCGACATACCAGGTATCTTACCTGATGTTATATCGTCTTCTGTCACCGACATACCAGGTATCTTACCTGATGTTATATCGTCTTCTGTCACTGACATACCAGGTATCTTACCTGATGTTATATCGTCTTCTGTCACCGACATACCAGGTATCTTACCTGATGTTATATCGTCTTCTGTCACCGACATACCAGGTATCTTACCTGATGTTATATCGTCTTCTGTCACCGACATACCAGGTATCTTACCTGATGTTATATCGTCTTCTGTCACCGACATACCAGGTATCTTACCTGATGTTATATCGTCTTCTGTCACCGACATACCAGGTATCTTACCTGATGTTATATCGTCTTCTGTCGCCTACATACCGGGTATCTTACCTGATGTTATATCGTCTTCTGTCACCGACATACCGGGTATCTTACCTGATGTTATATCGTCTTCTGTCGCCTACATATCGGGTATCTTACCTGATGTTATATCGTCTTATGTCACCGACATACCAGGTATCTTACCTGATGTCATATCGTCTTCTGTCACCGACATACCAGGTATCTTACCTGATGTCATATCGTCTTCTGTCACCGACATACCGGGTATCTTACCTGATGTCATATCGTCTTCTGTCACCGACATACCGGGTATCTTACCTGATGTTATATCGTCTTCTGTCACCGACATACCAGGTATCTTATCTGATGTTATATCGTCTTCTGTCACCGACATACCGGGTATCTTACCTGATGTTATATCGTCTTCTGTCACCGACATACCGGGTATCTTACCTAATGTTATATCGTCTTCTGTCACCGACATACCGGGTATCTTACCTAATGTTATATCGTCTTCTGTCACCGACATACCAGGTATCTTACCTGATGTTATATCGTCTTCTGTCACCGACATACCAGGTATCTTATCTGATGTTATATCGCCTTCTGTCACCGACATACCGGGTATCTTACCTGATGTTATATCGTCTTCTGTCACCGACATACCGGGTATCTTACCTAATGTTATATCGTCTTCTGTCACCGACATACCAGGTATCTTACCTGATGTTATATCGTCTTCTGTCACCGACATACCAGGTATCTTATCTGATGTTATATCGCCTTCTGTCACCGACATACCGGGTATCTTACCTGATGTTATATCGCCTTCTGTCACCGACATACCAGGTATCTTACCTGATGTTATATCGTCTTCTGTCACCGACATACCAGGTATCTTATCTGATGTTATATCGCCTTTTGTCACTGACATACCAGGTATCTTACCTGATGTTATATCGTCTTCTGTTACCGACATACCGGGTATCTTACCTGATGTTATATCGTCTTCTGTCACTGACATACCAGGTATCTTACCTGATGTTATATCGTCTTCTGTCGCCTACATATCGGGTATCTTACCTGATGTTATATCGTCTTCTGTCACCGACATACCACGTATCTTACCTGATATTATATCGTCTTCTGTCACCGACATACCAGGTATCTTACCTGATGTTATATCGTCTTCTGTCACCGACATACCAGATATCTTACCTGATGTCATATCGTCTTCTGTCACCGACATACCGGGTATCTTACCTGATGTCATATCGTCTTCTGTCACCGACATACCAGGTATCTTACCTGAGGTAATATCGTCTTCTGTCACCGACATACCGGGTATCTTACCTGATGTTATATCGTCTTCTGTCACCGACATACCAGGTATCTTACCTGATGTTATATCGTCTTCTGTTACCGACATACCAGGTATCTTACCTGATGTTATATCGTCTTCTGTCACCGACATACCGGGTATCTTACCTGATGTTATATCGTCTTCTGTCACCGACATACCAGGTATCTTACCTGATGTTATATCGTCTTCTGTTACCGACATACCAGGTATCTTACCGGAGGTAATATCGTCTTCTGTCACCGACATACTGGGTATCTTACCTGATGTAATATCGTCTTCTGTCACCGACATACGGGTATCTTACCTGATGTTATATCGTCTTCTGTCACCGACATACCAGGTATCTTACCTGATGTTGTATCGTCTTCTGTCACCGACATACCGGGTATCTTACCTGATGTTATATCGTCTTCTGTCACCGACATACCAGGTATCTTACCTGATGTTGTATCGTCTTCTGTCACCGACATACCGGGTATCTTACCTGATGTTATATCGTCTTCTGTCACCGACATACCAGGTATCTTACCTGATGTAATATCGTCTTCTGTCACCGACATACCAGGTATCTTACCTGATGTTATATCGTCTTCTGTCACCGACATACCAGGTATCTTACCTGATGTTATATCGTCTTCTGTCACCGACATACCGGGTATCTTACCTGATGTTATATCGTCTTCTGTCACCGACATACCAGGGTATCTTAACTGATGTTATATCGTCTTCTGTCACCGACATACCAGGTATCTTACCTGATGTTATATCGTCTTCTGTCACCGACATACCAGGTATCTTACCTGATGTTATATCGTCTTCTGTCACCGACATACCGGGTATCTTACCTGATGTTATATCGTCTTCTGTCACCGACATACCGGGTATCTTAACTGATGTTATATCGTCTTCTGTCACCGACATACCAGGTATCTTACCTGATATTATATCGTCTTCTGTCACCGACATACCAGGTATCTTACCTGATGTTATATCGTCTTCTGTCACCGACATACCAGATATCTTACCTGATGTCATATCGTCTTCTGTCACCGACATACCGGGTATCTTACCTGATGTCATATCGTCTTCTGTCACCGACATACCAGGTATCTTACCTGAGGTAATATCGTCTTCTGTCACCGACATACCGGGTATCTTACCTGATGTTATATCGTCTTCTGTCACCGACATACCAGGTATCTTACCTGATGTTATATCGTCTTCTGTTACCGACATACCAGGTATCTTACCTGATGTTATATCGTCTTCTGTCACCGACATACCGGGTATCTTACCTGATGTTATATCGTCTTCTGTCACCGACATACCAGGTATCTTACCTGATGTTATATCGTCTTCTGTTACCGACATACCAGGTATCTTACCGGAGGTAATATCGTCTTCTGTCACCGACATACTGGGTATCTTACCTGAGGTAATATGGTCTTCTGTCACCGACATACGGGTATCTTACCTGATGTTATATCGTCTTCTGTCACCGACATACCAGGTATCTTACCTGATGTTGTATCGTCTTTTGTCACCGACATACCGGGTATCTTACCTGATGTTATATCGTCTTCTGTCACCGACATACCAGGTATCTTACCTGATGTTGTATCGTCTTCTGTCACCGACATACCGGGTATCTTACCTGATGTTATATCGTCTTCTGTCACCGACATACCAGGTATCTTACCTGATGTAATATCGTCTTCTGTCACCGACATACCAGGTATCTTACCTGATGTTATATCGTCTTCTGTCACCGACATACCAGGTATCTTACCTGATGTTATATCGTCTTCTGTCACCGACATAACGGGTATCTTACCTGATGTCATATCGTCTTCTGTCACCGACATACCGGGTATCTTAACTGAGGTAATATCGTCTGCTGTCACCGACATACCAGGTATCTTACCTGATTTTATATCGTCTTTTGTCACCGACATACCGGGTATCTTACCTGATGTTATATAGTCTTCTGTCACCGACATATCAGGTATCTTACCTGATGTTATATCGTCTTCTGTCACCGACATACCACGTATCTTACCTGATATTATATCGTCTTCTGTCACCGACATACCAGGTATCTTACCTGATGTATTATCGTCTTCTGTCACCGACATACCGGGTATCTTACCTGATGTTATATCGTCTTCTGTCACCGACATACCAGGTATCTTACCTGATGTAATATCGTCTTCGGTCACCGACATACCGGGTATCTTACCTGATGTTTTACTTGTCAATCTAATACAGGGTAACTGAAGTTGTAAAACATTGTCAATGACTTATGAAATATCTTATCAAAGACCGTTTTCCATTTTTACCTAGAAGTTATGCTCGGAGTTTTCTGCAGGCTTTGTATTGAAATGATAAAGGACATCATAAATTCAAAATTCAATTTTATTTATTACATAAAAACAATAGTGATATTTACAAATGATTTCTAGACTTATTACACTTAGTGGTTTTACTGTTTTAGGATTATACCAAGTGTTTGTGGGTAAAACATGTTTTGGACGATCCACTGGAGGAGGTAGGGAAGTCAGGTTATACACCTCAATCAGATACAGAGATGTTGATTTCAGGGTGGATATGAAACCGGTATGGATTTACAAACCCACGGTCAGATAAATGTGCATTGATACATTTACTATAAATCACGGACTTAGATAAACACACCTTAGTCCGTAATTAAAATAAAACATTGTTTTTAAATCAATAATGAATATCACATTCATATGATGGGAACAACAGTTCAGTGAAAGAAACATGTCAACACAGTCTAACATTGTTGATAAAAGTATCCATCAGAAGAAAATGTCGACCATGATGATAAAATATAAAGTTAATGTTGTATAAGTCCACTGATATAAATTGTCTGTATCCTCACTCAAGGTTGAGTCACTCAGTCACTATAATACTTGAGGAGTTTGAGTCCCAACTCTCCTGTATCTAACTCTAATTCTGACCACAACACATCACCCTTCTGTATACCTACTACCCACTGCCATCCTTTGTTTGTGTGAAGTGTTTTTATGTACTTCCCTGCTCCACTTATCAGTTCTATTGTGTTCCTTGTCCTGTCAGCAATAACAATATTACCCTTGCTGTCATATACAACTGTGATTGGACCAAACTTGTCTGGTGTGACTGACTTCTGTACCTGCATTCCCTCCCCCCGGGCCTCTATCCCCTCCCCCCGGTAGTGGACCAGTGGCCGGAGTGTTGGGTTGTACACACTGATGTGACGCCTGTAGTTGTCTGGAGTGTATTCCCCACTGATATGTTTACCACTCACTACAGCTATGTTACCTGTAACACTACATTGTGATATTGACAGTACATACCCCGTCCCTGACCCCTCCACAATGTGTGTATGTAACACCTGGCCGTCTACAGTGTATATCATCACCTTGTACCCCTGTTCACCCCCTGTACCCACCACTACCCGACCCTCCCTGGTCACACACAGACTGTATGGGTAATCCTCTATAGTAAACCTTGTGGCTGGTGTAAATAATGATAAAAATGTAAAAAAAGATACTTCACAGATAGACCTCTCATCCCTACAACTGAACCACAGACGACCTGTAGTGGGGTTCAGACTGATGTTATCGATGTTACTGTTGTGTTTTATCGTGTGTATGACCTGACCTTTGTTGTTTATGAGATTTACTGTGTCGGTGTCCCTGTCACACAGCCACGCACGTCCATCAGATGTAGGACAGATCGATGAGATGTAATCCGTGTATGAGAACTGGGCCATGACGGTTGGACTGTCCGGAAGTGTGTACCGGAGAGGGTCAGCAGGAATTTTCAACTTCCCGAGGGCCTGTTTCAGGTGACTTTGTCTGTCGATACCCGGAGTAAACTCGGCCATGTCTATGTTAGGTGTCGGTGGGATGTCGGAATCAAGTTCCCGGATTTCTGATACCGAGTCGTACTTGAGAACACCCGTTCCTGTCTGGAGAGTCTGTTTATATTCTGATGAGAGTTCCTTTAAAGTATCCAACCTCCTCTCCAGGTCTGTGATGTGGGTCTGGATGAGGTCCGTGTCCGCCACCTCCATCTTATCACACAAAGTAATGTACTCCTCGGTGATTTTGTCCATTTCTAATTTGCACTCGTTGTTGTTGTCGATGATGTTTTTGCGAAGTTTATCGTACATAGGTTTACGTGAAGATATTTTTATTCGAGAAGATAAAATTTCCTGGTTTAGTTTTGGAATTTTTACGTTATCTGTTTCATCCAAAAAGTCCTGAATTATTTGATTTTGCTCTGTTTTAATATTTGTTAGTTCCTGAAAGCTATCAATGTGTTCTTTATGACTACTTATAGAACAAGTTATACAGATAAGCATCTTACAGTCCCGACATAATAATAGCACGTCGTTTTGTTTATGGACCTGACACTTTGGATGCCCCTTAAGCCTTACAGGATCTTGTGCTTTGATAATTGAGCGGCCGAGATTTGAAGCCATGACTGTTAGTAATTTAGCGTGATAAGATGGAGTTCGGCGACACACGGGATCCTCTTGTTGTATCTGTATAACAAAGAAATGACGGAATAAGTAAAACACATCTACACTGTTATAGGTACAGTTATATATAGGATTCCTACAAATCTCAAATCGTTGTCCGTATAGAACAGAACTGAGTTCAGATATACGTCAGACTTAACTGAACGAACCCCGAATCATTGCCTAAACATACTACATGTCGATAATACGGATAAAAAAAAACAAAAAAACAAAAACAAAAACCCCCGAAATATTCGTGCGCTTTGAATCTAAAACTCACATACAAGCATACCTGGTGTTGCGTTAGCAATATATGTGCCCTACTGGCTACCACGAAAAATGTATCAGTGACCATGACCTTGACCCAGAAAACCCGAAGTTGTCGAGATATTATTGTTCTTATCACTGCCCCTCTGGTTTCAACGGACTGATGACTCTAACATACAGACATAGAACATATTAGTCGATGCATAATCCGCGGTAATTTGATTATTATAGATGACGTTTGTACGTGTCTATATAAACTCATTTATCTTAATCAGAACTTACCGTCAGCCTCCGGACAAAGAGATTATGATAAGTTATTACGTACAAAATAATAAATCATGTGTACAAGATAGTAAGTTGTACATATAAAATAATATTTCATGTGCAAGGTAATTAGTTGTACACACAAGATATTACGTTGTACTTGTAGAAGAGAATAAGTACAAATTATTCCATACTGCTATATGTTATAAGGGGGTAGCCACCAGCTACTACACGAATGTCCTGTTTTAAAACGAATGGCTGTGTCCGGGGTGATAAAAGTACCAATATAGAATGATTGCATTTAATGGTTACATGTGTACTTTAAACTTGAGAAAGAGAAATCAATCAAAAGACAAATAGAATATAAATTTTGACCCTGTATACTCACAGACTTGGCCTATTGAAGTATTTTAAAATAAAGTTTGTGTGCCCCTGTTTCCCAGCTCGTTGTCAAAAATCGATATCCTCTGAGCGACAAGGATGTAGTACCTGGTTGAAATAAAAGTAGGATGATAAACATTTTATGGCTAAAATGGAACATGACATGAAAAGATCCAAGAGGAATCTTGGCGCTGCCCAATGAATGTTCTTTATTGGTTCTATGTAAGTATTATCTTTTCTCTTGTGATACCAAGCTTTCAAAATATTTTATTGTCAACACAACAAGTATAAACAGACTTCTTACATAGAATATTTCATCACCGATACCAAACTTCAACTTTCAGCCATTTCGTTTTTTGTATCAGATTCGACATCAAATGAGCAAAACGTCATCGCGGATTTTTAGTTGCAATATACACCCAACGTATCATAAGATATAGTGTACACCAGACACAGACCGAAGGACGGACGTTATCGTTGACGTTAATACGAAGTTTTTTCGTAGCTTTGAAATATTTACGTTTTCTGTGTTATTGAAAAGCGCCATATAAGAAATCTTGAAAATATCTTAACGTTGTCCGTAAAGAGCATAATTAGGTCAAATTTGCAGACGAAAGTAACTCTCTCATAGGTAGTTACCAGCTACTACACTAATACCCTGATTTTTAGAAACACTGACTGTTCACGGGATGACAAAAGCAACAAACTAGAAAATGTTGTATTAGATGGTAACTTAACGCTAGAGAAAAAGACTTTAAAAAAACAACGCTAATGTTACCACATGATAAATTCGTTGATGACCTTCCGAGGGATACTCACAGACTCAGCCTATCAAAGCCTTTTCTATAGAAATGCTATATGCTCCTTTGCCCAGCTCTGTGTTGAAGAATGATGTCCTCTAAGATACAGGGGTTACAACCTGTTTGGAATAATAAAGTAAAACAATAAACACATTTCTTCTGCAACAAATTGTAATAGTCACTAGAAAATGAATCAAATTATCGCAGTACTAAATCCAATTCTTAATCAATAATGTAGACATTTAACACATAATTGTAGCCTGTGTCTGCTTGTGTTCCTACGGTGCTCATTCATTTATAGGTATTTGAATTTACACTGTGCAACAGAGCGGAGAATTAATTAAATTTAAATCACTGCCTCCGCTAGAGATCTCTAAATTCTAAAACAGATCTAAGATATAACGATAAGAAACGTCAAAATCAAAAGGGCTACCTGTCGGCCATTTTGTTTTTCGGTCAGACTCAAAATTGAATTGACGAACAAGCAACGCAAATAAAGACTAAGGCTTAAAGAAACATGTGTTCCCGCTAACCCTACCAATCCTATATTAGTGTGCCTACACTGAAGTTAATTGGTCATTTTGAAGGACTATTAGTCAGGCTTCCATGTCAATATAACCTTAGTAAAAACTATTTAAAAAATAACAAGAAATATCTTTAAAACAGATAAACGGCATAGTTTTAATGCTGGTGGTTATAATGTAAAACTACTGGTGAAATAAATTAATGAACTACATTTTAATTAATAAATACGCAGTTTCAGCACGGATTACAAAATTATACTAGTTTGAATCATTTTTGGTGATAACAGGACTGCAAATGTGTCATTTGAATAGATGCATCCACTTATTCAGCTTGCATTCAATTTAAACCCTAGGGACATCACGATAAACGTTGCAATTTTCACTGAATTTACGCGTTTTGTTCCTTTCCAGTTATGTTTCTGTGCTGTCCCAATGTTCACAGTCAATCCCTATGTCCAGCTTGACCACTCGATTTAGTTGGAAATCCCCCTCTTAATTTAGCGCGGAAATTATTTTTAAATTATTACGTGACTGTTTTGAAATCGTGGCAACACAAACAGACGATAGTTTACAAGGCGATATCTATATTCCGTCTGGGTTAGTTGGATAACGATATTATACAGTGGTTTAAATGTTAAATAACACGTTCTGTATATATTACGGCACACATATTTATGTGTAAATAAGTGTAAACACTGTTCATATAGTATAGTGACAGTAGCGATGTACTGGTACAGACTGTGTAAATATTACCGAGCTTGTGGAACTATTACAGAGTTTGTGTTAATATTACAGAGTTTGTGTAAATACTAGCCTACCGAGATTGTCATGACCTACTATCAAACAATCAAGCAGAATACGAGCGGCGTCCGTATTACTGCTGTTTTCATGTTTGACCTGTTACAATCTATTGTACTGCTTCCCAAGTTTAATTCTAGGATTGTGTTTGACCCATTTCCCTATTATTCTCTTCATTGCGGAAGCTGTTATCGTTTCCAACCGCAGTCGATTCACAATGGAAGCCATTTTTGTTTCCATGTGTTTTAGTTTGTTGTGCGCATGCGTTTATCGTATATGTCACAAAATTTGCATATTCAGAGTGATAACCTTTTAATAATTGATAATTGATGTTTTTATGTACATACATCATCAAATTCGAATGGTTATTGTTCAGAAGGTTATTTTTTTAAAAGATATACCCAATAATATGATAGAAAATACAAAATAAATATTGGTTTATCGTGAGGTCCCTTTAACTTTGTTTCGTTTTAAACTGTATCTGCATTTTGCATTGACCGCTACATTGACCAATCACGTACTTCATCTTGACAGAAACGCCACCTGTCGCGTCATATCCGGGGCCAAAACAAAATTAGACGGCTATGCCGAAAAAAAATGTTCCTACCTACCTACCCTATTTTTTCTGACATGTTTGCGAAAACACAAATATTATTATTTAGACATAAGGCAAACCTTTATATTATATTTGAGAAATACTATTCCAGTACTTCTCAAGAAATGGCGATAACAAATCTCAACAGTTGAATTTCCAATTGTCTGCCTGTCAGCTGATTTGTTAACCGACCAGACTAAAAATTTGGACACTTCCATAGAGGAAGCGGGACATTCAGGCACAGACACCGGACTCGTTTATCCTCACGCCTACATATTATATATAATTAGGATATCGTCAGACGAGAATATTAAATGTCAGTTGTCAGACGAGGCAAGTGCCTGTGATACAGGTAAAGTTTGAGGAACTATATCCCTCCAGGAATTCTCAAAAATAGCGACAACAATTTTCAACTTTCGAAATCAAAGATGGCTGCCTATCGGCCATTTTGTTTTTTTTAGATTGATCATACTCAAAACCGATTGGGCACAAATAGGGATCAAGGAGAATCTACATGTGAAGATTGAAAAAGATAGTTGCAGTTTTTCTCAATAAGTAGTTTAAAATATTTTTTACGGAAGGACAAGATTTGAATTAAATAAGAATGTCATTTTATGATTATTATCACATTAAAGCACAAAAGCTATTGATTAAACAGTAGAGCCCGATAATAAGATGCATTTTAAATAAGTTTATTACAGATTTGTTATTTAATATTTGCATAACCTACTTTCCAAGGTAACAGATTTGTCATTGCCGGGTGACATATAACATAGCATTTACGCACGAATCAATTAGAGTTACTTCCCTTCCATCAAGTTAGTTTAGTTTGGTCAGGGCCACCTTTTGCAAAAGGGCTATAGTCTAACATTTCTTCGCTCATAAATTAATACTCATTCAAGCGTTTGTATCAAAACCAATATTGATTCAACAAGTCAATCACCTATGATAATATAGATTTATAATAAATATATAATTTTGAATGAAGAGATATGCGGATGTTCTCGGTCGATAAAAGTGTATCTTGATACTTTTGATTCCGGAGATACATTACAATGTTCAAGTAGAGGTGAAAACGGTCGGGATTGTTATTAAATTACGAATCTTTACTCATACATTAAGTTACGAGGAGAATAAAGTCAATAAATAATCCAGACGACACTTAGTCTTTAACATATGTGTACTCACCGACAAGTCCAATATGGATGTTTTCGCACAGAATGGATGTCGTAGTTTCAGGCCCAGGTCAACAATTAGCGCCCTTACTGAGAAAAAAAGAGAGCACAATTTGATTACGGTCGGAAAGTAACAAAAATGAAACACTTATTGTTAGCTTAATTTGAGAAAGTGCAATTTTATGTCATATTAAACTTCGACCCCGGAATACGAAGTCTGAGAAATATCGCTCCAGTACTTCTCAAGAAATAGCGACAACAAACTTCAACTCTCAAAATCCAAGATGGACGGCTGTCGGCCATTTAACCTGCATAACAAGGCACCAGGCAAAAACTACATATGGAATTTATGAAAGGTGCATTAAGTATTTTGCAATAGTGATAATAAATTTCGAATGTCAAAATCCAAAGACAGCCACATGTCGGCCATTTTATTTTTTCGATCAGTCTCAATATTAACATATCTTAATATTATGTTGCTACAAAGGGGAGCCAAATATATATAAGGTGTTTGAGAAAGATCCCTTAAGTACCTCCTGAAAAAAATGGCCAATTTGTTTTCTGATTAGTCTCAAAAAACAATTGCACACCAAGGGACCAAAGGGAGCAAAAACCAAATTTGAGAAATATCTATTAAATACTTTTTGAAGAACAGCGGCAATAAAGATTGTTTACGGGTGACAGATGGACGACGGCCGTACATGTACGAAGGGCGATTTGAAAAGCCCACCACCTGATGATGGTAGGCTAAAATGAATATTTTGACACTGTTATCTATACTTTACTTCCAATTTTATTTTCTGACTTAATATATTTGACACTAACAGTGAAGAGGAAAGTTGTATCGAGGATATAACTCGAAACCGACGACATTTTGCAATATTCTCGTGTACACGTATACATGCGTGTATATGAGAAATTATCAATAAGGAACAATTCGGCAACTTTCATTGCCTGTTGGAGAATAACCATAAGTCAATAGAAACTGTATATCGAGATCTTATCATCTTTGTATGTACTCTACATGTAGATTATACAATTACTCACTACCGAATGTATATGTAGTCTGCGTTTTGGCTTCTGTGATATCATCGGTGCATAATTTAATAAGCTTGGAATTTCGTTCTGCTTAAAACTGTCGTCAATATCAAATATTCTTCACAGACAAAAGGGTCTGAAGGTCTTTAATCAAAATTGTGAACTCTATGACCCCGGGGTCTCAAGTCTACCCCTGAGGAAAGGGGTGAAATTTACTATCAATTTTTTTTTTACTATAATTTGTTTCTTTTCTATTGGAATTCATTCTAATTTGGTAAACATTATCACCATTGGATAACAATTTGTTGACCCTGACTGACCCACATCATGGGCTGATAGGCGGGGTCTAAAGTGTTTAATAAACTGAAAAACCCACACAAACAAACAAACCAACAAAACAAAAATACAATTTTAAAGACCCAAATTATGTGAATCAAATACGCTTTTAGATGGAAGGGTGTTAAGGTTCTTTTCCAAAATTGGGAATTTCGTGATCCTGGGTCTCATATTTGCCCCATGGGATGAGGTGTATTTTACTATTTGTTTATATTTTTAACAAAAGTCCATTTTGGATACCATCTGTGTGATTTCTTCTGGAATTAACTATAACTTGGTTTGAATCGGTAGTTTTTGAAGGCAGTTTGTTGGTATACAAATGCTGGCCCACTTAACTTCAGGGGCTGATTGACGAGGATCAAAGAGGGTCAGGTGACCGTTGAGACCAATGGGCATCTTGTATGATTTCATTTATTTAATTTAATTGGTTTCACGTCCGGTATTACTGTCTTACGGCCTTTTCAGATGACGGGTTATATAACTGTATCTTTAAATATCACGAGGCTTCTATAATCATTAAACTCTGATCAATTCCAATTGCTACTAATTTAAGATCAAAAATATTGTACACAGATATGTATGGACCGACCGTGAGGTTCTAGCCCTACTGTGGGGCCTACGAAACATCTCCCTTTGATACCGGACAAAAACTTTAGATTTACAAAAGTGTACCTATTTTAGATAACGATCCCAGATAACTGATCAATATAAGGAAGACATTTTTTGTTACAATTTCAGTCGGAACACTGGGATTGGATACATAATCACATGCCAAATTAAAGTTAATAAGTTTTTAATTTTACAGTCCACCACACCAGTGTGGAGTCACCCAGTCATTTAATGGTGTAGTCCAACCGATTTGTAATGAAGACATTTCGGAAGATTATCTGCAGATTACTTCCCATCCGATAACTGACTAATTTGACTTAACATATCACTTTATAAATCAGCTTATATGTAACACAAAATCTTGGTTGATCTAATAGTAACGCATCCTTGAGTAATCAAACTGATAATTTACCATTTTTTTTGCGTCGTGTATGAATGACAAACTGTGAATCTGTTCATTATTATTTTGTATACTTTACCACCACTGTATTCCTTTCTTTTACGCCTCAGTAATCAACAGTTTGGAATCTAATGTCAGATGTTTTCCTCTTATAAGCCATTATGTTGAACATCGGCTAGCAGACGACAAGTACATTTAGGAAGATAGGGTTATGTCCCCTTATTAAACCTGAAGGTGTTACATGAATTTATCCCTGGCATAAAAGTTCCGGCACCCTTTAAATGCGCGGGCACAGGTTCTTGGTATGAATTCTCAAACCACGGTTCATATATAGTATGATATTGCATATAATATCTATAATAGTATTATAAATAGCTAATTATGCAAGTGAACCAGTCAGATTCGACGCTTATAGGGCTGTTAAATGTACACACCTTACTGAATTATGACACCTCTGTGATGCGGATATCAGTTTGAAATCAACAACTGTTTTTTTATTGACACCGCCACGTTGACTTTCCTTTCCATATGACTGGTTTACATTGTTATAATTGTTTTTCTACATATAGTCAATACTGGTGTTCTAGTTTTACAATATTATTGCTTACATAAGCAGAAATTTTACGTTTTTATCTTTTAACAATCTTACCGCATTGTCGGACGAGAAAGCATGAGAAGGCTCCAAGTAAAATCTAAGGTAAATGTTCGTCATTTTCGCCTTAACCTAGCCAACATTTGTAATTATATGTCATCTACAAGCTGTTATCGTTATCTTGAACTCTGATAACCCGAAGACCCTGCTTAACTCGAAGTAAAATTAGTTTAGAAACAATTTAGAATTTATACTCATTAACTTCGAATAATCGGGATATCTCGAAGTTTGTGGTATCCCACTTCGAGATAACGAAGGTTGACTATATATCAATTTAAAAATACAAAATATATAAACATACTTATTAGGTAGGCTCAAAACTGACTATTAATATGTTTGTTGATGCTGATTTTGTAGTAAATATCTCGCTGTCAGTAAAAAATACAGAACCAATGTATTATGGGGAATTTGATACAGTTGGATGTGTCTGTATCTTTCTCTGAAATACTACTTATATTAAAACCTATTGTGTATGTGTTTTTCTATAATCTTAGAAGGTATTGGTAAAATAGATATTGGCCTATATTTGCTAACATCAGCAGTACTGCCACTTTTGTGAATGGGAGTGCCATCTTCAACGTTGTTGGAATTTTACCTGACTGAATACTAAGTTTTATAATATAAGTAAAGGACTGGGCTATTTCAGGATGAACTATTTCTAACAGTTTTGCAATTACCTCATCCTTAACAGTAGCTTTTTGCTCATTCAAACCTTTTAAAAACTGAATCACAAAATCCTGAGATACATCAGGAATAGCAAAGTTTGTATCATTGTTAAGTTTATTCGCACAATATAAATGTATACGATTAATATGTTTAACAGGAAGTGATCAAGCTCTATATTTTGGATGTTGAGTGACTAAGACAATGATCTCAATGATATAAACAAAATGCATACTGAAATGGTAATAAGTTGTAACTAAATTGAAATATACAAAATGTACACTGTAGTGTACTCACATGTGTCTCTGTATATTGTTTCTAGTAAATGAATACAGACTGATGATTTTTATAATTTAGATTGTAATACAATCGATTTATGAAAACTAAATACTAACATGTAGTCTGGTTTATATTTACTGTTAAAGTATGGATAACCTATTATGTGATAAGTTATAGTACACATCTGACCTGGTCAAGCTGAATAAAGGTACACACAGATGTGATCTAATGTGCATGAGTCGTAAATAGGATATTGTGGTAAATGGCGTAAAATACTAATATACAATTAAATACGACTGTATATGGTAATGAGAAAATATGCATATAAGCATTTATAGGTATAAATAAACTACTATGTAATAAGTTATAGTACACATCTGAACTGGCCAAGCTGAATAAAGGTACACACAGATGTGATTGGGTGCATGAGTCGTAAATAGGATTTTATGGTAAATGACGTAATATATATAATATACAATATACGACGGTATGCGCATGCATTAATGAGAAAATATGCATATAATCATTATGAAGGATTTTGAGTGGCTAACATATACTCGGATACGCATGTGTTCAATAGGAAAGTTTGTACTTTCTTTTTATAAACAATGCTTATAATTGGCAAAATAAATAATTAAGTATTAGACATATTTATCACATTGAAATACATATTTCAGAGTCAACATAGTCTGGGATACGTGTACAGACATGTATAAGTATTATAGATAGGTTTTTACAATACATTAATTTAAGCATTACGAGCCTGAATGTACATTATGTACAATTATTATGTACACATTTAATCAATATTATAAGATAATCTCAATACATAATTAAGTATCAGACATACAGTATTTATATTGTTTGGGGGCAGAGGGAAATACCCTATCTTTATATTATAATCCGGTACCGGAATTTATAACAGAGTCCGGATAATATAGAACTGGGTTTTGGGTTCCAAAAATGTTTTAGTATTAGCCAGTCCAATTTCCGGGAGTGTTTTACTCGGATACACATGTGTTTCAATAGGAAAGTTTGTACTTTCTTTTTATAAACAATGCTTATAATTGGCAAAATAAATAATTAAGTATTAGACATATTTATCACATTGACATACATATTTCAGATAACATAGTCTGGGATACGTGTACAGACATGTACAATTATTATGGATAGGTTTTTATAATACATTAATTCAAGCATTACGAGCCTGAATGTACATTATGTACACATTTAATCAATATTATAAGATAATCTCAATACATAATTAAATATCAGACATACAGTATTTATATTGTGTTGGTTCAGATGGAAATACCATATCTTTATATCATGTATATTATAATCCGGTACCGGAATTTATAACAGAGTCCGGATAATATAGACCGGGTTTTGGGTTCCAATAATATTTTAGTATTAGCAAGTCTCAATTTCCGGGAGTGTTTTTATAAACTGTCGAACTGATGTAGGTACAAGACGCTCGCAAGATGTCAGGTGTAAATAAGACTGTTATTTTAACATGTAAACATATATGGTTGACAGTGAGCCAGTGTGGCTTTTTTCAAAATCTTGGCCACTTTAATGTTTCTTAAAGTTTATATCAGGGGAGGGGGGTGGGGAAACGGGGAGTTTTCTTTGTTGATTGAAAAAAAGTTCACTTTAGAAAAAAATCATGAACCAGTGCTGTGCTGCTATGAATATGTATTTTTTAAAGTAATAAGCTTGTGTGATACCAATAATGGATGATAATCTTAAAATCGGTTGCTGTAATTGTCGGGGTTTGTCGTCTGATAAGATAAAGCGTCGAGATTTTTTTACTAACTGCAGGAAAAAATATGATATAACGATACTTATTGATACACATTCTTCTAAAGAAGTTGAAAATTTTTGGGCTACTGAATGGGGGTATACGTCTAAATTCTGCTCTTTCTCCAGTAATAGTAGGGGTGTAGCTATTCTTTTTAATAATACATTTGAATTTGAGATTTTGAAGGAAATTAAAGATACCAATGGTAATTTCTTAATGCTTGAAATTAAACTCTTTGATAGAAAAATAACTCTGTTAGCTCTGTATGGTCCTAATGAGGATAATCCTGCCTTCTTCGATAACATACAGCGAAAACTCGAAACTCTAGATAATAATCCTATTATAGCATGTGGAGATTGGAATGTGTCCCTAAATTATGATCTTGATAACCTTAATTATAGACAGAATAATAACCCCAGAAGTCAAGCTAGAGTCCACGAAATGATGTCCTCCCTAGATATTTTAGATATATGGAGGGAAGAAAATCCTGAAGTTAAAAGGTATACATGGAGGGGTCCCTATCAAAAACAGGCTAGATTAGACTACTTTTTAGTATCTTCTGATTTAGTTCCATTTATTACAAATACTGACATAGGATTATGCTATAGATCAGTTTCAGTCTCTTTTAAATTTGTTGACCAAAAACGCGGTTTTGGAACTTGGAAATTCAATAATTCCTTACTATATGATGAAGTATATGTTACAAAAGTTAAAGAATTCATTTCCGACACCCTTAACCAATATAGAAATAATGATAATACTTCCCAAAATGAATATATAATAGATTATCAACTACTTTGGGAAACAATTAAGCTAATGATACGTGGGTTAACTATAAAATACTGTTCACATAAGAAAACAATCAGAGTGGATGAAGAACGAAAATTAGAACTTAAGTTAAAAGATCTTTATTTGGGTGAAGGGGAAAATGTAAATGATGCTGAGGTTATTAGAGTAGAGGGTGAACTTAAGAAAATCAGGGAAGATAAAGTTAAGGGTATGATAATTAGGGCAAAAGCAAGGTGGAAAGTTGAAGGAGAGAAGAGTACAAAATATTTTTGTAATTTAGAAAAAAGACATTTCACAGAAAAACTTATTCCGAAAATAATTACTGAGGAAAATAGAGAAATTTTAGAACTAGAAGAAATTATGGAAGAGCAAGTGAAATATTATAAAGAGTTATACAGAAGCAGAGAAACCCATTTAGGGGAAATGCATAAGCAGTCTTTTTTTAACGAAGGAAATCCTTACAATTATAAATTAAGTATTGAGGAATCAGATGAAATTGAAGGCATTATTAATAGATTAGAATGTTTAAAGGCACTCAAAAATATGAAAAATTCAAAATCTCCTGGTTTAGATGGATTTACAGTGGAATTCTATAAAAATTTTTGGAACGATATTTACAACCCCCTTATTAACTCTTTTAATGAATCTTTTGAAAAGGGATATCTGTCTATTTCGCAGCGACAGGGCATTATAAATTGTATTCCAAAAGAAGGTAAATCAAAACTGTTTTTAAAAAACTGGCGCCCTATATCACTTTTAAATGTAGATTATAAAATTGTTTCCTCATGTATTGCAAATAGAATAAAACCATACTTAAATAAACTTATTAGTGATTCACAAAAAGGGTTTGTAAAAGGTAGATACATAGGGGAATGTACTAGATTTATTTTAGATATAATTGAAAAAACGCGTGAAAATAACATCCCAGGATTACTCATTTTATTGGACTTTGAGAAAGCTTTTGATTCCCTAGAATGGCCATTTATTCAAAAAGCATTAGAATTTCAAGGTTTTGGGCCCAATTTAAGAAAATGGATGAAATGTTTTTATAATAACTGTTCGAGTTGTATTTCTAATAATGGACATATGTCAAAATTCTTTAATGTTGAAAGAGGAGTTAGGCAGGGAGACCCTTTATCACCATATATTTTTATATTATCTATAGAACTTCTTAGTTCATCTCTTAAGTTTAATCCAAATATAAAGGGCATTAATATAGAAAACTCTGAATATATGTTGAGTCAATATGCAGACGATTCAACACTATGCCTTGATGATGATGAAACTTCATTAGAAAACGCACTAAGCACACTTGATCTTTTTATAGACTGTTCTGGTTTACGAACAAACCTGGACAAAACCCACTTATTATGGATTGGGGTTAAACGGGGTTGTGGTGAGGAATATTTACAAGAGAAAGGTCTTTTTTGGAACCATAGTGGGAAATTTAAACTACTTGGCATTTCTTTTGATCTGACTAAGGAAGACATCACTAAGCATAATTTTGAAGAAAAACTTACATCTGTTAAAAAACTCTTAAATGACTGGTCTTTTAGAAACTTGAGTTATTTGGGAAAAATTACAGTTATAAAAACTCTAGTACTACCAATATTCACGCATTTATTTTCTACACTCCCAGATCCATCAGAAACATTTCTCCAAAATCTACAAAAAAAATTTTCAATTTTTTATGGTCGGGAAAAAAAGACAAAATCAAAAGAAATACAATGATAAATACTTATGAAAATGGGGGACTAGGAATGCCGCATGTAAAATCTTATTGTCAAGCTCAAAAAATAACATGGATAAAGAAATTATTGAATCCAGAAAACTATTCCAGTTGGAAAATATTACTATTAAGTAAGGTGGAAAAGATGGGAGGAGATAAACTTTGGGACCTGAATAGTGAAGGATTACTGAAAATTTCATGTAAATTTAACACATTTTGGCAAAATGTAATTCAGATATGGGCTTCCTTGACACGTGTACCTCCCACAACCCCGAATGACCAATTATCTCAACCATTGTGGTTAAACAATAAAATTCTTGTAAATAATTAACATGTTATATACTATAAATGGATAAAGAACAATGTGTTTTTCATTAATGACTTATTAAATGAGACTGGTGAATTTCTATCTTTTGAAGAATTCCAGCGGAAGTATAATATAAATACTAATATTATAACCTTTCAAGGGCTACTCTCTGCTATTCCAAGGAACTGGAAACAAAATATTATTAATAATGGTAGAAAACTAAATAATATTGAAGGCAATTTAATTACTTCGCTTAAGTCTAACGAAAAAGTGGCTAAACATTTTTATAATCTTCTTATCGGTGAACAGCAGGAATTTCCAAACAAAGTCGTAGAAAAATGGAATAGAAAGTTAGGAACTGTATTTAATTTGGAAGATTGGAAACTGATATTTAAGTCAGTTTTTTTGTTGTCAGATGATACAAACATAAGGACTTTTCAATTTAGGTTGCTTCATAGAATTATTTATACAAATTCTAGATTAATGAAAATGAAAATTGTTGAAAGTGAACTATGTACTTTTTGTATGGCTAATAGAGAAACAATTGAACACCTTTTCTGGGAATGCCCTTATGTTCGTGTTCTATGGGAATTCATAAAAAATAGATTTATAACTAATTTAAATATATTGTTTGATATGAATTGTACTTCAGTCCTGTTAGGTTGTAATAATGACTCTCAATTTGATGTTATTAATTTTTGTATTTTACTTATGAAAAAGTATATTTATTCCTGCAGATGTAAAATATTATCCCATCTATTGAAGGGATCCGGTCAATTTTTATGTACTATAAACAAATTGAAAAACAAAGTGTGATATTTTATTCCCGAACAAAGGCGAACCGAATAAGAGAATGATGGATTTCTATCAGCACAGCACTGGATCTAGTTAATAATTAATAATATTAAGTAAGATTGAAAATATATTTTGTACTAGACAGTAAAAGTATATATGTAAGCAGAAGTAAGAATTAATCAAATAGACATGTTTTGTTTCTTGTAGCAATGTGTTTATATATGTGAACTTGGAAAAATAAAGAAAGTGAAAAAAAAAAAAGTTTATCAGATATATATTCTTTAGACTTCTATCCCTAACCTCCGAGCCGGTACTGTCACGTGTGCTATTAGCCGACAAGGCTCTTTTTCGTGTAAGATGGACAGTTCTCACACGGGATACCACTTAAATCTTATCCGATGAACTACGTGTTTAGAGGTTAATACTTACAATTGTGTCAGTGCATTGTTATATTAACCGCTTATATATGAAAAGTGGGCTATATAAATAATGTGTTTCCTATCTGTTTTTACATTAATGTATTATCCTGTACTCTATATAAACGGATCACAATTAAATAGTAAATACCAAGATAAAAATAAAGCATCATTTTTACATAGGTCTCTTCACCATCTCAGTATCTTTATTTAACCATCAAACTATATTTTCCCCTGATATCCCAAATTTAGTAAACACGCCTTTTATTGACACATTGAGATATTTCGCCCGAATTCCTTATTCCCTGTACTACCTCTCAAGCCCTTTCCAGTTTTCAATGTTTTTATCTCCCCACTGATAACTAGCCCGACTCAAATACATGTATGTAGGCACACTTATCACCTGTTATTATCATCTTTTTGGTTTTTGAGTATTCTCACTCGAGGTCAATGCTTGAGGGGTTATGATCTGTATAGGTGCTGAAGTTTGCTACAATAAAGTAACTAGTCAACGAGAGAACATGTCCATAACTTCATTTCTGTGAAATATCTTGTCATAACGAATATATTTATTCCGGGCTTATTTAAACGTTTCTCCGTCATTGTGTTCTTAAATTCTGCAGTCAAGGATCCGTAAATTTATATCTATAAATCTCTGTACTTATCACAGACCAAAAGAAGCAATGATATATGTCAAAACGTTGTAAAAATACATTACATGTACACACAAAATCATTAGCATTTTCTTTCCATTAATTACAACCAGATTGATTAATTAGACGACAATAAGCGTTCACATATCGTCCAACATAATAAGATACCATACATTTTAATTTTTCAACATCTTTTCTTAAACTAGTACCATATAATGTTACAGAAAGATAAAAGGTAAGTAAGACTGGCTATAGAAGAACAGGTAAAAGTCACAGGTAAAACAGACTATAGATGTACAGAAAAAAGTCACAGGTAAGACAGATTATAGATGTACAGATAAAAGTCACAGGTAGGACAGACTTTAGATGACAGGTAAAAGCCAAAGGTAAGACAGACTATAGATGTACAGGTAAAGGTTACAGGTGGCCAAGGTCATTGCCCATTAATTCATTACATTTTTTTTCCTTTTTCAAAACCACTGGGTCAATTTTGACCAAATCTGACATTGAACATTACTAGCACATGGTGATCTGAATTAATGATATTGACGGGATGTGGTCCCCAGAGGCCAGAGAAGTGGGACAAAAAAAAATTAACAGAAACCTGAACAAAATATAATTCCTCTTTAATTTCTAAAATCACCAAAAAACAGAGTTAAAATTGATTTTAAAGTTCGGTGAGTGTCGTATAATTTTTAACTTATCTTGTAATTACATATGATGTTACAATATATATGTCACTTAGCCCACAATTCTACAAATTGAGGATTAATCAACATCTCTTTGTATTTGACGAAATATCAAAATATAAGTCCGAAAACCTTATAACTAAAATTCCAATTTCATAGAACGGCTTTTCTTTCAATAGGAATAGACACCTTGCCATTTTCAATTGATGTTCACTACCGTTTTATGTGTAATAATAATAATGTGTAATAATATGTGTAATAAAATAACATGAGTTTCATTGATTTGTATACCTTATTTATTTCGACACGTTGTTTATAACAGTATTACTTGTCGGTAATTACAAAACTTTTGTATACATCGTATACCCCCATTCACCCATCGCAGTTAATCTTATTTCACAAGGCATTGATATTCATATAATAATTCTATCGAAGCAAAACGAGTACGCTATAGTTTTTTTTGTTATCGTATCACGCTTCTTACCGATAAACTTACATCCCGATATCGGTAAACATATAAATGTCAAAAATTAAATCGCATTTTTTTCTCTTAATTTGGCCGTTTTCATCGATACCCTTGCTTCATCTAAATCAGAGTTTTATGCAGAAGTTAGAACCAGAACGACTGTCATCAGCTTTTTCCTAAAGCATGCGAACGAGCCCAAAATAATGTTAGTATCTGTTATCTCCTCATATCTGAACAAAAGCAACGCAGTGAAATGAGTTTATCTTATTGTAAGCAGAGAATTGAAGAATTAAATCTTAGACACAATTTTGGTTTTTGACATTTTGTACTCACATACTTGTTGGCGATATCCTCACAATAGTGTATGTCGAGTTTTAAAGTTTCTACCTAGCAGGCGGTGTCCTCACGAATGTAGCCAAACGTAAAGCATGGGAAGCTGGTGACAGGTTTGGAATGCGGCCTGCGTGGATTGGCTGGGCGTTTTATATACCTGGGTAAAGGGGGTGACGTCATTCATGACAGATCGCATTACCTTCACTATGATGCATGTCACGTGTTTGCTAAGCCTACAGTAATGTATGCAATTTCCTGGCATTTTTCCAAATCAATTTTGCCTTTACTAACTTTGATTATTTCACAAATAAAATAACAACGATATCCCGCTTACACTATAATGTCGATTGATGTTCCTTGTTAGAGAATGCAATGGTAAAAAATCATGTACCCGTTCAACAGAGAGTGTAATTGTCACTGGTATCTGTCCAAAAGAGAGTTATATGTAAACTGTCAACAGATACAAACTAATCAACCGTCCAATAGTGAGAGTAATGATCAAAACGTCATGTGCCAATCATGTAGGTTGTATAATGATAAAAGTCATGAACCTGTCACAGAGAAAGAATAAAGTCATGTACAATTCAAAAGAGAGTGTTATAGTCAAAAGGTTATCACTCGTCAAATAGATACAATAATGGTCAAGACGTCATGTACCCGTCCAATAGAGAGAGTAATGGTCAAGACGTCATGTACCCGTCAAATAGAGAGAGATATGGTCAAGACGTCATGTACCCGTCCAATAGAGAGAGTAATGGTCAAAACGTTACTTACCTGTCCAATAGTGAGAGTAATGGTCAAGACGTCATGTACCCGTCCAATAGAAAGAGTAATGGCCAAAACGTTACTTACCTGTCCAATAGTGAGAGTAATGGTCAAGACGTCATGTACCCGTCTAATAGAGTGAGTAATGGTCAAGACGTCATGTACCCGTCTAATAGATACAGTACTGGTCAAGACGTCATGTACCGGTGTAATAGAGAGAGTAATGGTCAAAACGTCATGTACCCGTCCAATAGAGAGAGTAATGGTCAGAAAGTCATGTTCACGTCCAATCGAGTGAGTAATGGTCAAAAGGTTACTTGCCTGACCAATAGAGAGAGTAATGGTCAAGACGTCATGTACCCGTCCAATAGTGAGAGTAATGGTCAAGACGTCATGTACCGGTCTAATAGAGAGAGTAATGGTCAAGACGTCATGTACCCGTCCAATAGAGACAGGAATGGTCAAGACGTCATGTTCACGTCCAATAGAAAGAGTAATGGTCAAAACGTTACTTACCCGTCCAATAGTGAGAGTAATGGTCAAGACGTCATGTGTCAATCATGTAGGTTGTATAATGATAAAAGTCATGAACCTGTCACAGAGATAGAATAAAGTCATGTACAATTCAAAAGAGAGTGTTATAGTCAAAAGGTTATGACTCGTCAAATAGATACAATAATGGTCAAGACGTCATTTACCCGTCCAATAGACAGAGTAATGGTCAAGACGTCATGTACCCGTCCAATAGAGAGAGGAATGGTCAAGACGGCATGTACCCGTCTAATAGAGAGAGTAATGGTCAAGACCTCAAGTACCGTCCAATAGAGAGAGTAATGGTCAAGACGTCAAGTACTCGTCCAATAGAGAGAGTAATGGTCAAGACGCCAAGTACCGTCCAATAGAGAGAGTAATGGTCAAGACGTCATGTACCCGTCCAATAGAGAGAGTAATGTTCAAGACGTCAAGTACCGTCCAATAGAGAGAGTAATGGTCAAGACGTCATGTACCCGTCCAATAGAGAGAGTAATGGTCAAGACGTCATGTACCGTCGAATAGAGAGAGTAATGGTCAAGACGTCATGTACCCGTCTAATAGATACAGCAATGGTAAAGACGTCATGAACCCGTCCAACAGAGAGAGTAATGGTCAAGACGTCATTTACCCGTCCAATAGACAGAGTAATGGTCAAGACGTCATGTACCCGTCCAATAGAGAGAGGAATGGTCAAGACGGCATGTACCCGTCTAATAGAGAGAGTAATGGTCAAGACCTCAAGTACCGTCCAATAGAGAGAGTAATGGTCAAGACGTCATGTACTCGTCCAATAGAGAGAGTAATGGTCAAGACGTCAAGTACCGTCCAATAGAGAGATTAATGGTCAAGACGTCATGTACCCGTCCAATAGAGAGAGTAATGTTCAAGACGTCAAGTACCGTCCAATAGAGAGAGTAATGGTCAAGACGTCATGTACCCGTCCAAAAGAAAGAGTAATGGTCAAGACGTCATGTACCGTCGAATAGAGAGAGTAATGGTCAAGACGTCATGTACCCGTCTAATAGATACAGCAATGGTAAAGACGTCATGTACCGGTCTAATAGAGAGAGTAATGGTCAAAACGTCATGTACCCGTCCAATAGAGAGAGTAATGGTCAAAAAGTTACTTACCTGTCCAATAGTGAGAGTAATGGTCAAGACGTCATGTACCCGTCCAATAGAGAGAGTAATGGTCAAGACGTCAAGTACCGTCCAATAGAGAGAGTAATGGTCAAGACGTCATGTACCCGTCCAATAGAGAGAGTAATGTTCAAGACGTCAAGTACCGTCCAATAGAGAGAGTAATGGTCAAGACGTCATGTACCCGTCCAATAGAGAGAGTAATGGTCAAGACGTCATGTACCGTCGAATAGAGAGAGTAATGGTCAAGACGTCATGTACCCGTCTAATAGATACAGCAATGGTAAAAGACGTCATGAACCCGTCCAACAGAGAGAGTAATGGTCAAGACGTCATTTACCCGTCCAATAGACAGAGTAATGGTCAAGACGTCATGTACCCGTCCAATAGAGAGAGGAATGGTCAAGACGGCATGTACCCGTCTAATAGAGAGAGTAATGGTCAAGACCTCAAGTACCGTCCAATAGAGAGAGTAATGGTCAAGACGTCATGTACTCGTCCAATAGAGAGAGTAATGGTCAAGACGTCAAGTACCGTCCAATAGAGAGATTAATGGTCAAGACGTCATGTACCCGTCCAATAGAGAGAGTAATGTTCAAGACGTCAAGTACCGTCCAATAGAGAGAGTAATGGTCAAGACGTCATGTACCCGTCCAAAAGAAAGAGTAATGGTCAAGACGTCATGTACCGTCGAATAGAGAGAGTAATGGTCAAGACGTCATGTACCCGTCTAATAGATACAGCAATGGTAAAGACGTCATGTACCGGTCTAATAGAGAGAGTAATGGTCAAAACGTCATGTACCCGTCCAATAGAGAGAGTAATGGTCAAAAAGTTACTTACCTGTCCAATAGTGAGAGTAATGGTCAAGACGTCATGTACCCGTCCAATAGAGAGAGTAATGGTCAAGACGTCAAGTACCGTCCAATAGAGAGAGTAATGGTCAAGACGTCAAGTACCGTCCAATAGAGAGAGTAATGGTCAAGACGTCATGTACCCGTCCAATAGAGAGAGTAATGGTCAAGACGTCATGTACCGTCGAATAGAGAGAGTAATGGTCAAGACGTCATGTACCCGTCTAATAGATACAGTAATGGTCAAGACGTCATGTACCGGTCTAATAGAGAGAGTAATGGTCAAAACGTCATGTACCCGTCCAATAGAGAGTAATGGTCAAGACGTCATGTACCCGTCCAATAGAGAGAGTAATGGTCAAAACGTTACTTACCTGTCCAATAGTGAGAGTAATGGTTATCACGTCATGTACCCGTCTAATAGTGAGAGCAATGGTCAAGACGTCATGTACTGTCGAATAGAGGGAGTAATGGTCAAGACGTCATGTTCCCGTCCAATAGAGAGAATAATGGTCAAGACGTCATGTACCGTCTAATAGAGAGAGTAATGGTCAAGACGTCATGAACCCGTCCAATAGAGAGAGACTAATGGTCAAGACGTCATGTACCCGTCCAATAGAGAGAGTAATGGTCAAGACGTCATGAACCCGTCCAATAGAGAGAGACTAATAGTCAACAAATTATGAACCCGCAAAACACAGGCGTAATGATAATTAGTTATTTACCTGACCAATAAAAAGTGCAATGTTCAAAACGTCATTTACCTGTTCAATTGGGAATGTAAAGTGTAATGGTCAAAACGTCATTTACCTGTTCAATAGGGAGTGTAAACTGCAATAGACAAACGTCATTTACCTGTTCAATTGGGAATGTAAAGTGCAATAGTCAAACGTCATTTACCTGTTCAATTGGGAATGTAAAGTGCAATGGTCAAAACGTCATTTACCTGTTCAATAGGGAGTGTAAAATGTAATGGTCAAAACGCCATTTACCTGTTCAACAGGGAGTGTAAAGTGTAGTGGTCAAAACGGCATTTACCTGTTCAATTGGGAGTGTAAAGTGCAATAGTCAAACGTCATTTACCTGTTCAATTGGGAATGTAAAGTGTAATGATCTAAACGTCATTTACCTGTTCAACAGGGAGTGTAAAGTGTATTGGTCAAAACGTTATTTACTTGGTTAATAGGGAGTGGAAAGTGCAATTGTCAAAAAAGTTATATCCCCATCCAATAGAGGGTGTAATCGTAAAAATATCATGTACGCGTCCGATAGCCGGTGAAAAGGCCAGTCATGTATGCGTCAAATAAAGAGAGCAAAGGTCAAAAACGCATGTAACCGTCCAATAGAGTGTATGAATACACTTTATTATGTTAGATAAGTTATTTACATGTATACCTGTCCAAAAGTGACAATAACTCTCCAAAAGTCATGGTCACTTTCTATTTCTCTCATCATGTGGATAAAAACCAGAGTACCCGGATGAAATTGATATGGTAGGGAAGATGACGGAATACATTTCTCACGTCTTATTGCGGAATCAGATATACTGGTCGTCTCTGTAAAAGACGACATTAGCATGCAGCACGTAACCCAACCTCCTGGTTTGTAGGACATTTAAATAAAAACTTGTATATAATATATCCCGTGAGTATCACACGTTAGTCATCGAATCAAAAGTAAGGTCCTGATGTTGTATCTACCTGTATAATCCAAGGTGTATAAAGATTGTTGATATTTAAGTTACAGCTTGTTATCTACACCATTGCACGGATGAAGAGACACCTGACATAAATTTGTTTTAAATTACAAAATAGAGAAATTTACATCGGAACATTGCCAAACACTTTTGCGTCGTTAGTAGTTTTTACGTTGTTTCCTAAGCTATAAAGATCACATAATCGTTCAGAAATTTAACTGACCAATATGACGTATTATCTCCATTACGGTATTTTGACAGATTTGTCCCGTGTTATGGACAGGATGGTCATTAAGGCTTTAACAGCATCGCATTATATCGACCGTTCAACAGAGTGGCTATTGACCGGTATATCCGTACATCTGATAAATAGAAAATATACTGACATAAATAGTCATAGAAAGTGTACCAGTCTAAATAGTCGTGTATCTAATCAATACCGAATGTACCAGTCTAAACAATCGTGTATCTAATCAATACCGAATGTACCAGTCTAAATAGATGTGTATCTAATCAATACCGAGTGTACCAGTCTAAATAGTCATGTATCTAATCAATACCGAATGTACCAGTCTAAATAGACGTGTATCTAATCAATACCGAATGTACCAGTCTAAATAGACGTGTATCTAATCAATACCGAATGTACCAGTCTAAATAGTCGTGTATCTAATCAATACCGAATGTACCAGTCTAAATAGACGTGTATCTAATCAATACCGAGTGTACCAGTCTAAATAGACGTGTATCTAATCAATACCGAGTGTACCAGTCTAAATAGACGTGTATCTAATCAATACCGAGTGTACCAGTCTAAATAGACGTGTATATAATCAATACCGAGTGTATCAGTCTAAATAGACGTGTATCTAATCAATACCGAGTGTATCAGTCTAAATAGTTAGATAGTTTACCAGGAGAGAGTGTACCAGTCTCAATAGTCGTGTATCTGGCCTATAAAGAGTGTATCAGTCTAAATAGTTGGATAGTTTACCAGGAGAGAGTGTACCAGTCTCAATAGTCGTCTATCCTACCAATAAAGAGTGTACCAGTCTCAATAGTCGTGTATCTGGCCTATAAAGAGTGTATCAGTCTCAATAGTCGTGTATCTGGCCTATAAAAAGTGTATCAGTCAAATTAGTTGTGTATCTAACCGATTGGGAATGTAGCAGCCTCAGTTGTTGTGTATCAATAGAGAATATACCTGCCTAACTAAACCGAATATCAGAGAGTGTAATAGTCTAAATATTTGTGAATCTAGCCAATACAGAGTTTATCAGCATAAATACTCTACTTAATATGGGTTGTGTAATGAAACTCGTGTGAAAGGCTACAGAGAATGGAAGTCAGGCTGTCATTACCATGCAGATTTTCTTCCATGATATACTTTCAAATGTATTTAGAACAGGTTTGATATTCCTTCCCTCTCTGAAAAGGATATAGTTAAATGACAATATCTTCTCCACAACATTACAAGAATGAACTGATGCATGACGTAAACAACGTATGCAAGGTTATTTGAAGGGAAATAAGAAACGTTGAAAGGGCGTATGAGTATTATCTACATGTTATCTTTAGATTTATATTCAGCTCAATTACCATCGCAAGGTTAATCTGTATCTTAACACGGAAAGATCGCGTTTTGTCACGATTCGTCTTCAAATATGATAATTGACAAATATATTATGATATCATGAGAGAAGACTTCAGTATCTTAAACTGGATGAACATTTAAAAATAAGGTAAGAATAACAAAAATGAAGTAAGAATAAAAAAAAAAGTAAGAATAAATAAAAAAAGAAATATTCAAACATGTATTTTGCCGTTAACAGAGTGTGTTATTGTCAAAAATTGTAAGGATATCGCCTTGTCTAATAGAAATTGCAACTGTCAAAAAGTCGTGTCACGGTACAACAGAAGTCGTATTGGCCAAAATACCATTTATCCAACAAACAATTATCAAACATTATATACTGTATTACAACGTGGTGACCTCGAGATTAGGGCATGATGATAACCGAGACATCCATGTACCGAGTCATAACATGTGACCTCGAGGTTAGGGCATGTTGGTACCGAGACATCAATGTACCGAGTCATATCATGTGACCTCGAGGTTAGGGCATGATGGTACTGAGACATCGATGTACCGAGTCATAACATGTGACCTCGAGGTTAGGGCATGTTGATAACCGAGACATTCATGTTCCGAGTCATAGCATGTGACCCCGAGGTTAGGGCATGTTGGTACCGAGACATCCATGTACCGAGTCATATCATGTGACCTCGAGGTTAGGGCATGATGATAACCGAGACATCAATGTACCGAGTCATATCATGTGACCTCGAGGTTAGGGCATGATGGTACTGAGACATCGATGTACCGAGTCATAACATGTGACCTCGAGGTTAGGGCATGTTGATAACCGAGACATTCATGTTCCGAGTCATAGCATGTGACCCCGAGGTTAGGGCATGTTGGTACCGAGACATCCATGTACCGAGTCATATCATGTGACCTCGAGGTTAGGGCATGATTGTACCGAGACATCCATGTACTGAGTCATAACATGTGACTTCGAGATTAGGGCATGATGGTACCGAGACATCCATGTACCGAGTCATATCATGTGACCTCGAGGCTAGGGCAAGATGGTACCGAAACATCCATGTACTGAGTTATAGCATGTGATCTCGAGGTTGGGGCATGAGGATAACCGATATATCCATGTACCAGTCATACCATGTGACCTCGAGGTTAGGGCATGATGATGACCGAGGCATCCCTGTACCCAGTCATAACATGTGACCTCGAAGCAAGAGTATGACAGCATTTAGACATACCTTGTCACAGCGGCGTTACCAAGTCACCACGTGGTGATACCGACAGTAAGGCCGTGATAGAAGCGAGGCTTACCAAGTCACCACGTGGTGATATCGACGTTAAGGCCGTGATAGAAGCTAGGCTTACCAAGTCACCACGTGGTGATATCGACGTTAAGGCCGTGATAGAAGCGAGGCTTACCAAGTCACCACATGGTGATATCGATATTAAGGCACTGATAGAAACGAGGCTTACCAAGTCATCACGTGGTGATATCGACAGTAAGGCCGTGATAGAAGCTAGGCTTACCAAGTCACCACGTGGTGATATCGACGTTAAGGCCGTGATAGAAGCGAGGCTTACCAAGTCACCACATGGTGATATCGATATTAAGGCACTGATAGAAACGAGGCTTACCAAGTCATCACGTGGTGATATCGACATTAAAGCACTGATAGAAGCTAGGCTTACCAAGTCACCACGTAGTGATATTGACATTATATCTATTATAGCAGCGAGGCTTACCGAGTCACAAAATAGTGATATTGACGTTAAGGCCGTCACAACGGAATAAATATTTTATCCAGACTAACTCGATATTCACGAACTAAAGCAGAGACGAATATTTTATTTATTAATTTTAGTATGCTGGAATAAAGATAACTTGCAAAACAGATGGTATACGGTGTGGCTTGTGTAGTACCATTGATTTCCAGGTAGTAAGCTTATCTGGATTATCAATTCCTGGAATTTAAGACAGTCTGTCATGACCGAGCAACTTTTGTACCACGATGGTGAATGTATTCATAACAGGTAGCTTTACCTTCCCTCTGTGTAGATAGTATCTATATTTAAACAACTGTGTCTTTATAAGAAAATTCCATGATTGAACTGACGCATGTCGTAAACAACTAAATATAAAGGTTATCAGAATTAGAAAAGAAACTTTGGAAAATTAACTAAAAGTTCATGCAGCTTCATATACAGCTCAATTACCAGTTAACCTGATTACCTTATTTGGAAATACAATTAGTCATGTATCGCATGTTTTGTCGAGATATGTCATCAGTTACGGAAACTGATTCGGTTTAAGTAGGAACAGCCTTATTAGAAACAAAGCATTGTGACCTTAAATGACTTCGAAAATAGCAGCACAGATGACAAATTCTACAGAACTGTTTAAAGCAGAGGTTGTAATAGTAAAAAAAGTATCCATCGATTAGAGAGTTTAATGGTAAAAAGGTCATGTACCTAACAAACAATAAATGTAGTGGTCAAAAAGGTATGTAACCGTCCAATAGAGAATGCCAATGGCTGAAACGTTAAGTAACCGTCCAATAATTGTTGGTAACTTAAACCGAGTTCAAACATTGCGACTTCGATGCTCGGGCGTAAAGACCACGAGATATGCCGTGTCACATTGGCATAACGTCATTCACCTATTCAATTCAAGTATAATTGTCATAGTGTCATTAACCCGTTCAATCAAGTGTAACTGGCTTAACGTCATTAACTCGTTCAATCAAGTGTAACTGGCTTAACGTCATTTACCCGTTTAATCAAGTGTAATTGGCATAGCATCATTTACTTGTCAAATTGATTGCAATTGTCATAGCGTTTTTTATTCGTCCAATAGATTATAATTGTCTTATCGCCTTTTACCAGTCCAGTAAAGTGCAATCGTCATAGAGTCACGTACCTGTCAAATAGGGTCGTACCATTATTTAACCTTTAAATAGAGTATAAATGTCATTGTGTCATTTACCCGACAAATATAATATAATTGTCATGGCGTCAATAACCCCAATAGAAGATATAACGGCCATAACGTCATTCACCAATTCCATAGAGGATGAAATGGCAGAAGTTCATTGCATCGCATCTATTTCGAGTTCAGTGATGAAATATACCTTGTCAATTAAGTTCGCAATGTTCATAACGTCTGATACAGTATGTACTGCTTTCCTGAACGGAAAATATTTCACTTTTTCGATTAAAATCAAAGAACAAGACTGTTATTCTGTGTATATCCTTAATTCTATAATCAGAATTTCAGGATTGTTACAAGAATACAAGGACGTACATCAACCTCTATTAATTGTAAAAAATGGCTCAATTTTGCTGTTGCAGAATGATAAGTGAACGAGATTCTGAAGTGGATGAAAACTGGAAACACCCGAGAGAAATCTACATGGTCGGGCTGATGACCCTGTAACCTTTCCACGTCCGGACGAGAAATCGAACACCAGTCGTCTTTATAAACAACAAGGATATATACCACGCTACCTGACATTCCTGATCCGTTAAACATAAAACTGAAATAAAACCTGTGTGAAAGACGACATAGAAAGGAAGTTTTTCCTTTGTGTCTTTTCAAATGACAACATCTCCCCTACAAAATTTGGAGACGGAACTGATGGATGATGTAAACAACTTAAGTAAGGCTATTTAAACTAAAATAAGAAACTGCATGGATTTGGAGAATGATTTACATGTTTTAGATATATCATATTCGCTCAACTGCAATCAAACGGTTGAGTTTGTTTTACAATTTGGAAAGATATATCGTGTTTCGTTCAGATTTGTCTTCAAATATGACAATTGACAAATAGATTATGTTACATTTAGACAAGCTTTGTTACTGATCATTGACTCGATGCACTAATGGCAAATGAGAAATGAAGAATTCATATTGAAGTTCTTTTTATACAGATAGCAAGAGTGTAAGACTTGTATAAGCAACACTAATAAAAACAAAGACAATCAACGTGCATTGAAAATGGCCGTTTATTATAATATACGACAGTTGTTAGAGAACATAAATTCATAGATATCATTTAATTCCCCAATAAAGTCTTAGATGGGGTCGAAGCCCTCATTAAAATAGCCATACAATGTATATAGTAATGTAAATAACTGGTGACAGTGATACTTATAAAATCACAACCAAGTTGTTTAAATTCCTTAGTTAAGACGCATGTACAGGTGTTACCGAGAGTAGGTATCAAACACTCAACATCGCGATACATTGAGAACAAGTAATCCCATGATAACGTAAAACAATTACAGACGTTATACTGGAAGGTTAAGAAGCATTTATCACTCGTGTAAATGATTACAAGTTAGGAAATTAATCAAAATTATGAATATATTGAAGAGTAAGATGTTATTCCGAACAACTTCAGTGTAAGCAATTAGAGTTAGAACAAGTGCGTAATTAGTATTCATAATAGTCTAAATGAAGCGACAAATCAATGCTCGACTGAGATAACGATTGACCGTATTACTCGTGCCTTGAACATGCCTCCTTCCATAAAAATAATTGATTATAATATTTATCCAAATTATCACAAAAATAGGAACTAAGAACTTTGTCTTGCACTAAATTCCAAACCGTATGGCATGGGTGTTATATCGAGGCTACAACCTCAAAAACGATCATTGGCATGGAGATCGGAAGCAAAGTAAAACAAGCAAGTATCAGACATAATAATATTACCTCAATGGCGAATGACTTGAACACTTTATATCAGGCAGGACTCAATAGTCTATTCTACAATAGATTTTTATTATGTATTATCTACAGTATGATAACTTTCTTTTTGAATGGAGAAACGGGTTTGAAGATCTCCAATTTCTAGATGGCTTTCTCAACAGATGTACGGTATTCAATTCCTGGAATAAAAGTCCGTCTATCATGACAGAGCAGCTTTTCTGATAGATAATTTTCCATTCCCTTTATGAAAAGGGTATTGCTATTTAAACGACAGCTTCGTATCAACGACACATTAAGGGGTTACTGAGGCGTAAACACATTATATAAAGCTTTTTAAATGGAAATATGAAACTCCTACATGACTCTGCATGTTATATATATATCTTTAAATTCAGATCAGTTACATTAAAAATTATATCTGTTTTCCTTATTTGGTAATATTTTGTGTTACAATTAACAAATAGATTATGTTATCACAGGAAAAAACCTTGTAACTAAAATTAGTCAGGTGTTAAGGCCTGGATGATATATAAGCATTAATGACATATTGTACAGAACTATTTTAGTACTTTCGATAAAAAAGTTTAACGTAAACAAAGAACACTGTACCTTCCTATAAATAGTGCAATGTCCAAAACGTACTGTACCCCTCCTATAGAGGGAACAATGGTAAAAAGTATCATACTCTCTAATAGAGGATGTAGTGTTCTCAAACGTACTGTACTCCTATAGAGAGTGTAATGGTGAAAACACATTACGCCTCTTATTGAGAGTATAATGGTCAAAACTCCTATAGATAGTGCAATGTCCAAAACGTACTGTACCCCTCCTATAGAGGGAACAATGGTAAAAAGTATCATACTCTCTAATAGAGGATGTAGTGTTCTCAAACGTACTGTACCCCTCCTATAGAGAGAACAATGGTAAAAAGTACTATACACCCTAATAGAGAGTGTAATGTTCAAAACGTACTGTACCCCTCCTATAGAGGGAACAATGGTAAAAAGTATTATACTCTCTTATAGAGAGGTTAATGTACAAAACGTACTGTACTCCTCCTATAGATAGCGTAATGGTGAAAACACATTACGCCTCTTATTGAGAGTATAATTGTTAAAAAGTATTATACCTCTTCTATAGAGAATGTAATGGTCCAAAAGTACTGTACCCCTCCTATAGATGGTGTTATGGTTAAAAAGTACTGTACCCCTCCTATAGATGGTGTTATGGTTAAAAAGTACTGTACCCCTCCTATAGATGGTGTTATGGTTAAAAAGTACTGTACCCCTCCTATAGAGAGTATAATGCATGTCATTGCTTCATCTGCACCAGAGCGGTCGTCATAGGCTCCATAGCGCATACACGTAAGAGTTCAAATTAGTTCTATTGTTAGTGAAGCTCTCACAACAATTGAACAACAGCGACACAGAAGCATGAGTTTATCTTATTGGAAGCTGAAAAATGAATTAATTGTTAGACAAGTGTTTGGTTTTTGGCATTTTGCGCTCACGGACTGGTCAGCGATGTCCCCACAATAGTGATAAGCTGAGTTTCAAAGTTTTGCTTAGCAGGTGGTGTCCTGGTAATACATGGGAAGCAGGTTATGCAGGCTGTGTTTATTTGAAAGGTTATTCAATCTTCCTGAGTAAACGCAGTGACGTCATTCATGGCAGATCGTATCATCCTAGCTATGAATACAATTTCTGATGTTAAAAACATGTCCTGTTCTGAACACAGTAACGTAGACGTTTTAAGTAACATTCTGCATATTCATTACACTTTTTTGTACACACCAGAGACATATATACAGGGTCTTTTCTTGTCTAGCTTTTTACTATTTCACATATAACAAAATAAACTCCTACTTTAATTTACACCAAGACAAGATTTATTTTTCTGACAAATAAAACCTTTGTTTTGTTCAGAGTATGCTTACTTACTGATAATATTACGATCAGAATATGACATTGTAAGCGACGCATAGTGAAATTCGTATAGTATTTTGAATGGTCACATGATAGTTTTAACACAGAGAGGTAACTGAATTTGAACAAGTTAAAAAGACAAATAAATTCTTGATTAAAGTACGAATGTGATAAATGAAGAACTACCTGTTAGCGGAGTTTACATATGTATGTTTGAACTAACAACCAATTAAATCATGAATGGCAAAATTTTGTCGGAGTATGCTTCTCATCGGCATAACGTAGTGTATACTGATAATCTGTATTAGGATCTGATTGGTTTACTCGACACATTTTTTTATTATTTTTTTTTGTATGGTAAATCTGTATATGGTATTTTTTCTCGATTTGGTTTAGTGTGGTATTGTTTAACGTCATATCAACAGCTGTGGTGATTTAAGGACAGCCTCCCCTGTGTGTGAGACACATGCGTGTGGTGCGTGTGTGTGTTTTGGGAGGCTGTGATATGTTGATGTTTGTCTCCTTGTGATAGAGCGGAACTTATGCCGACATTATACTGCTTCCTCACACACGTACACTGCTCAAGACAGCAGGACACCCCACCCGGACACTTTATACTGACATCGGGCTGAGAGCTAAGCAGGAGTTGGAACTACATGTACCATTTTATAGACTCTGGTATGTCAAACCCAAATCCTTCCTCAAGAACGCTCGACTAAAGATCAAAGCCAAAAGTGAGGTAGTATCAAGGGAAACATTGGGAAGAAGAAAATTGTTTAGAAAGACGCCCGCTGAATTAAAATTCTGTAAAGAATTGAAAAAAAGCATGCAATTCCACAAGACATCGACATAATGTTTTAGATTCGGACATTTAGAGAAAAGAAGGACTATTCGTAGCACCACTTTAATCATTTAATCATAAAGATTCAGATGATAAAGACTCGAGCTCAGATTCAAGACCTTGGCTCAATAGTAGTATGAGAAAGGAGATATTAAAAAGATGTCAACTAAACGAGGTATTCCAATCAAAACAAAAAGATAAAACTGTCCGAAACTGCAAAATCCTATCAAAATAATCGTCATTCATGTACATGCGTTTCCGGTTAATTCGAATTTACGCAAACGTATATGGAAAGTTTTTCCGATTTAAAATAGAAAGTGATCAATGTTTTACAACTTAGTGTATACCGGAACTGAGACTGTGGGTACCGTTCTCTATATAGTGTATACCGGAACTGAGACTGTGTGCACCGTTCTCTATATAGTGTATACCGGAACTGAGACTGTGGGCACCGTTCTTTATATAGTGTATACCGGAAATGAGACAGTTGGTACCGTTCTCTATATAGTGTATACCGAAACTGAGACTGTGGGTATCGTTCTCTATATAGTGTATACCGGAACTGAAACAGTGGGTACCGTTCTCTATATAGTGTATAACGGAACTGAGACTGTTGGTACTGTTCTCTATAATGTGTATACCGGAACTGAGACTGTAGGTACAGTTCTCTATATAGTGTATACCGGAACTGAGACTGTGGGTACATTTCTCTATATAGTGTATACCGGAAATGAGACTGTGAGTATCGTTTTCTATATAGTGTATACCGGAAATGAGACTGTGAGTACAGTTATCTATATAGTGTATACCGGAACTGAGACTGTGGGTACCGTTCTCTTTATAATGTATACCGGAACTGAGACAGTTGTTACCCTTCTCTATAAAGTGTATACCGGAACTGAAACAGTGGTACCGTTCTCTATATAGTGTATACCGGAACTGAGACTGTGGGTATCGTTCTCTATAGAGTGTATACCGGTACTGAGACTGGGTACCGTTCTCTGTATAGTATATACCGGAACTGAAACAGTGGTACCGTTCTCTATATAGTGTATACCGGAACTGAGACTGTGGGTACCGTTCTCTATATAGTGTATACCGGAACTGAGACTGTGGGCACAGTTCTCTATATAGTGTATACCGGAACTGAGACTATTGGTACCGTTCTCTATATAGTGTATACCGGAACTGAGACTGTGGGTACCGTTCTTTATATAGTGTATACCAGAACTGAGACTGTTGGTACCGTTTTCTATAAAGTGTATACCGGAACTGAGACTGTCGGTACAGTTCTCTATATAGTGTATACCGGAACTGAGACTGTGGGTACATTTCTCTATATAGTGTATACCGGAAATGATACTGTGAGTATCGTTTTCTATATAGTGTATACCGAAACTGAGACTGTCGGTACCGTTCTTTATATAGTGTATACCAGAACTGAGACTATTGGTACCGTTCTCTATATAGTGTATACCGGAAATGAGACTGTGAGTATCGTTCTCTATATAGTGTCTACCAGAACTGAGACTGTTGGTACCGTTCTCTATATAGTGTATACCAGAACTGAGACTGTTGGTACCGTTCTCTATATAGTGTATACCAGAACTGAGACTGTTGGTACCGTTTTCTATAAAGTGTATACCGAAACTGAGACAGTGAGTCCGTTCTCTATATAGTGTATACCGGAACTGAGACTGTGGGTACCGCTCTCTATTTAATGTATACCGGTACTGAGACAGTGAGTCCGTTCTCTATATAGTGTATACCGGTACTGAGACTGTGGGTACCGTTCTCTATATAGTGTATACCGGAACTGAGACAATTGTTACCCTTCTCTATATAGTGTATACCGGAACTGAAACAGTGGTACCGTTCTCTATATAGTGTATACCGGAACTGAGACTGTGGGTACCGTTCTCTATATAGTGTATACCGGAACTGAGACTGTGGGCACAGTTCTCTATATAGTGTATACCGGAACTGAGACTATTGGTACCGTTCTCTATATAGTGTATACCAGAACTGAGACTGTTGGTACCGTTTTCTATATAGTGTATACCGAAACTGAGACAGTGAGTCCGTTCTCTATATAGTGTATACCGGAACTGAGACTGTGGGTACCGTTCTCTATTTAATGTATACCGGAACTGAGACAGTTGGTACCCTTCTCTATATAGTGTATACCGGAACTGAAACAGTGGTACCGTTCTCTATATAGTGTATACCGGAACTGAGACTGTGGGTATCGTTCTCTATAGAGTGTATACCGGAACTGAGACTGGGTAACGTTCTCTGTATAGTGTATACCGGAACTGAAACAGTGGTACCGTTCTCTATATAGTGTATACCGGAACTGAGACTGTGGGTACCGTTCTCTATATAGTGTATACCGGTACTGAGACTGTGGTAACGTTCTCTATATAGTGTATACCGGAACTGAGACTGTCGGTACCGTTCTCTATAGTGGGTATACCAGAACTGAGACTGTGGGTACCGTTCTCTATATAGTGTAAACCGGAACTGAGACTGTGGGTACCATTCTCTATATAGTGTATACCGGTACTGAGACTCTGGGTACCGTTCTCTATGGAGGATATACCGGAACTGAGACTGTGGGTACCGTTTTCTATATAGTGTATACCGGAAATGAGACTGTGAGTATCGTTCTCTATATAGTGTATACCGGAACTGAGACTGTGGGTATCGTTCTCTATAGAGTGTATACCGGAACTGAGACTGGGTACCGTTCTCTGTATAGTATATACCGGAACTGAAACATTGGTACCGTTCTCTATATAGTGTATACCGGAACTGAGACTGTGGGTACATTTCTCTATATAGTGTATACCGGAACTGAGACTGTGGGTACATTTCTCCATATAGTGTATACCGGAAATGAGACTGTGGGTACATTTCTCTATAGAGTGTATACCGGAAATGACACTGTGAGTATCGTTCTCTATATAGTGTATACCGGAACTGAGACTGTGGGTATCGTTCACTTTAGAGTGTATACCGGAACTGAGACTATTGGTACCGTTCTCTATATAGTGTATACCAGAACCCAGACTGTGATTCCGTTCTCTATATAGTGTATACCGGAACTGAGACTGTGGGTACCGTTCTCTATTTAATGTATACCGGAACTGAGACAGTTGGCACCCTTCTCTATATAGTGTATACCGGAACTGAAACAGTGGTACCGTTCTCTATATAGTGTATACCGGAACTGAGACTGTGGGTATCGTTCTCTATAGAGTGTATACCGGAACTGAGACTGGGTACCGTTCTCTGTATAGTGTATACCGTAACTGAAACAGTGGTACCGTTCTCTATATAGTGTATACCGGAACTGAGACTGTGGGTACCGTTCTCTATATAGTGTATACCGGTACTGAGACTGTGGTAACGTTCTCTATATAGTGTATACCGGAACTGAGACTGTGGGTACCGTTCTCTATAGTGGGTATACCAGAACTGAGACTGTGGGTACCGTTCTCTATATAATGTATACCGGAACTGAGACTGTGGGTACCATTCTCTATATAGTGTTTACCGGAACTGAGACTGTTGGTACTGTTCTCTATCAAGTGCATACCGGAACTGAGACTGTAGGTACAGTTCTCTATATAGTGTATACCGGAACTGAGACTGTGGGTACATTTCTCTATATAGTGTATACCGGAAATGAGACTGTGAGTATCGTTCTCTATATAGTGTATACCGGAACTGAGACTGTGGGTACCGTTCTCTATAGTGTATACCAGAACTGAGACTGTTGGTACCGTTTTCTATATAGTGTATACCGGAACTGAGACAGTGAGTCCGTTCTCTATATAGTGTATACCGGAACTGAGACTGTGGGTACCGTTCTCTCTATATTGTATACCGGAACTGAGACAGTTGGTACCCTTCTCTATATAGTGTATACCGGAACTGAAACAGTGGTACCGTTCTCTATATAGTGTATAACGTAACTGAGACTGTGGGTATCGTTCTCTATAGAGTGTATACCGGAACTGAGACTGGGTACCGTTCTCTGTATAGTATATACCGGAACTGAAACATTGGTACCGTTCTCTATATAGTGTATACCGGAACTGAGACTGTGGGTACCGTTCTCTATATAGTGTATACCGGAACTGAGACTGTGGGCACAGTTCTCTATATAGTGTATACCGGAACTGAGACTGTTGGTACCGTTCTCTATATAGTGTATACCAGAACTGAGGCTGTTGGTACCGTTTTCTATATAGTGTATACCGAAACTGAGACAGTGAGTCCGTTCTCTATATAGTGTATACCGGAACTGAGACTGTGGGTAACGTTCTTCATTTAATGTATACCGGAACTGAGACAGTTGGTACCCTTCTCTATATAGTGTATACCGGAACTGAAACAGTGGTACCGTTCTCTATATAGTGTATACCGGAACTGAGACTGTGGGTATCGTTTTCTATAGAGTGTATACCGGAACTGAGACTGGGTACCGTTCTCTGTATAGTGTATACCGGAACTGAGACAGTTGGTACCCTTCTCTATATAGTGTATACCGGAACTGAGACTGTGGGTACCGTTCTCTATATAGTGTATACCGGTACTGAGACTGTGGTAACGTTCTCTATATAGTGTATACCGGAACTGAGACTGTGGGTACCGTTCTCTATAGTGGGTATACCAGAACTGAGACTGTGGGTACCGTTCTCTATATAGTGTATACCGGTACTGAGACTGTGGGTACCGTTCTCTATATAGTGTTTACCGGAACTGAGACTGTGGGTACATTTCTCTATATAGTGTATACCGGAAATGAGACTGTGAGTATCGTTCTCTATATAGTGTATACCGGAACTGAGACTGTGGGTATCGTTCTCTTTAGAGTGTATACCGGAACTGAGACTGGGTACCGTTCTCTGTATAGTGTATACCGGAACTGAGACTGTAGGTATCGTTCTCTATATAGTGTATACCGGTACTGAGACTGTGGTAACGTTATCTATATAGTGTATACCGAAACTGAAACAGTGGGTACCGTTCTCTATATAGTGTATATCGGTACTGAAACAGTGGGTACAGTTCTCTATATAGTGTATACCGAAACTGAGACTGTGGGTACATTTCTCTATATAGTGTATACCGGAACTGAAACAGTGGGTACCGTTCTCTATATAGTGTATAACGGAACTGAGACTGTTGGTACTGTTCTCTATAATGTGTATACCGGAACTGAGACTGTAGGTACAGTTCTCTATATAGTGTATACCGGAACTCAGACTGTGGGTACATTTCTCTATATAGTGTATACCGGAAATGAGACTGTGAGTATCGTTTTCTATATAGTGTATACCGGAACTGAGACTGTCGGTACCGTTCTTTATATAGTGTATACCAGAACTGAGACTGTTGGTACCGTTTTCTATAAAGTTTATACCGGAACTGAGACAGTGAGTCCGTTCTCTATATAGTGTATACCGGAACTGAGACTGTGGGTACCGTTCTCTTTATAATGTATACCGGAACTGAGACAGTTGTTACCCTTCTCTATATAGTGTATACCGGAACTGAAACAGTGGTACCGTTCTCTATATAGTGTATACCGGAACTGAGACTGTGGGTACCGTTCTCTATATAGTGTGTACCGGAACTGAGACTGTGGGCACAGTTCTCTATATAGTGTATACCGGAACTGAGACTATTGGTACCGTTCTCTATATAGTGTGTACCAGAACTGAGACTGTTGGTACCGTTTTCTATATAGTGTATACCGAAACTGAGACAGTGAGTCCGTTCTCTATATAGTGTATACCGGAACTGAGACTGTGGGTACCGTTCTCTATTTAATGTATACCGGAACTGAGACAGTTGGTACCCTTCTCTATATAGTGTATACCGGAACTGAAACAGTGGCACCGTTCTCTATATAGTGTATACCGGAACTGAGACTGTGGGTATCGTTCTCTATAGAGTGTATACCGGAATTGAGACTGGGTACCGTTCTCTGTATAGTGTATACCGGAACTGAAACAGTGGTACCGTTCTCTATATAGTGTATACCGGAACTGAGACTGTGGGTACCGTTCTCTATATAGTGTATACCGGTACTGAGACTGTGGTAACGTTCTCTATATAGTGTATACCGGAACTGAGACTGTGGGTACCGTTCTCTATAGTGGGTATACCAGAACTGAGACTGTGGGTACCGTTCTCTATATAGTGTATACCGGAACTGAGACTGTGGATACCATTCTCTATATAGTGTTTACCGGAACTGAGACTGTGGGTACCGTTCTCTATATAGTGTTTACCGGAACTGAGACTGTTGGTACTGTTCTCTATCAAGTGCATACCGGAACTGAGACTGTAGGTACAGTTCTCTATATAGTGTATACCGGAACTGAGACTGTGGGTACATTTCTCTATATAGTGTATACCGGAAATGAGACTGTGAGTATCGTTCTCTATATAGTGTATACCGGAACTGAGACTGTGGGTACCGTTCTCTATAGAGTGTATACCGGAACTGAGACTGTAGGTACAGTTCTCTATATAGTGTATACCGGAACTGAGACTGTGGGTACATTTCTCTATATAGTGTATACCGGAAATGAGACTGTGAGTATCGTTCTCTATATAGTGTATACCGGAACTGAGACTGTGGGTACCGTTCTCTATAGAGTGTATACCAGAACTGAGGCTGTTGGTACCGTTTTCTATATAGTGTATACCGGAACTGAGACAGTGAGTCCGTTTTCTATATAGTGTATACCGGAACTGAGACTGTGGGTACCGTTCTCTATATAATGTATAACGGAACTGAGACAGTTGGTACCCTTCTCTATATAGTGTATACCGGAACTGAAACAGTGGTACCGTTCTCTATATAGTGTATAACGGAACTGAGACTGTGGGTATCGTTCTCTATAGTGTGTATACCGGAACTGAGACTGTGGGCACAGTTCTCTATATAGTGTATACCGGAACTGAGACTGTTGGTACCGTTCTCTATATAGTGTATACCAGAACTGAGGCTGTTGGTACCGTTTTCTATATAGTGTATACCGAAACTGAGACAGTGAGTCCGTTCTCTATATAGTGTATACCGGAACTGAGACTGTGAGTACCGTTCTCTATTTAATGTATACCGGAACTGAGACAGTTGGTACCCTTCTCTATATAGTGTATACCGGAACTGAAACAGTGGTACCGTTCTCTATATAGTGTATACCGGAACTGAGACTGGGTACCGTTCTCTGTATAGTGTATACCGGAACTGAGACAGTTGGTACCCTTCTCTATATAGTGTATACCGGAACTGAGACTGTGGGTACCGTTCTCTATATAGTGTATACCGGTACTGAGACTGTGGTAACGTTCTCTATATAGTGTATACCGGAACTGAGACTGTGGGTACCGTTCTCTATATAGTGTATACCGGTACTGAGACTGTGGGTACCGTTTTCTATAGAGGATATACCGGAACTGAGACTGTGGGTACCGTTCTCTATATAGTGTTTACCGGAACTGAGACTGTTGGTACTGTTCTCTATCAAGTGCATACCGGAACCTAAGACTGTGGGTACATTTCTTTATAGAGTGTATACCGGGAATGAGACTGTGAGTATCGTTCTCTATATAGTGTATACCAGAACTGAGACTGTTGGTACCGTTTTCTATATAGTGTATACCGGAACTGAGACTGTGGGTATCGTTCTCTTTAGAGTGTATACCGGAACTGAGACTGGGTACCGTTCTCTGTATAGTGTATATCGGAACTGAAACAGTGGGTACAGTTCTCTATATAGTGTATACCGAAACTGAGACTGTGGGTATCGTTCTCTATATAGTGTATACCGGAACTGAAACAGTGGGTACCGTTCTCTATATAGTGTATAACGGAACTGAGACTGTGGGTATCGTTCTCTATAGAGTGTATACCGGAACTGAGACTGGGTACCGTTCTCTGTATAGTATATACCGGAACTGAAACATTGGTACCGTTCTCTATATAGTGTATACCGGAACTGAGACTGTGGGTACCGTTCTCTATATAGTATATACCGGAACTGAGACTGTGGGCACAGTTCTCTATATAGTGTATACCGGAACTGAGACTGTTGGTACCGTTCTCTATATAGTGTATACCAGAACTGAGGCTGTTGGTACCGTTTTCTATATAGTGTATACCGAAACTGAGACAGTGAGTCCGTTCTCTATATAGTGTATACCGGAACTGAGACTGTGGGTACCGTTCTTCATTTAATGTATACCGGAACTGAGACAGTTGGTACCCTTCTCTATATAGTGTATACCGGAACTGAAACAGTGGTACCGTTCTCTATATAGTGTATACCGGAACTGAGACTGTGGGTATCGTTTTCTATAGAGTGTATACCGGAACTGAGACTGGGTACCGTTCTCTGTATAGTGTATACCGGAACTGAGACAGTTGGTACCCTTCTCTATATAGTGTATACCGGAACTGAGACTGTGGGTACCGTTCTCTATATAGTGTATACCGGTACTGAGACTGTGGTAACGTTCTCTATATAGTGTATACCGGAACTGAGACTGTGGGTACCGTTCTCTATAGTGGGTATACCAGAACTGAGACTGTGGGTACCGTTCTCTATATAGTGTATACCGGTACTGAGACTGTGGGTACCGTTCTCTATAGAGTTTTTACCGGAACTGAGACTGGGTACCGTTCTCTGTATAGTGTATACCGGAACTGAAACAGTGAGTCCGTTCTCTATATAGTGTATACCGGTACTGAGACTGTGGTAACGTTCTCTATATAGTGTATACCGGAACTGAGACTGTGGGTACCATTCTCTATAGTGGGTATACCAGAACTGAGACTGTGGGTACCGTTCTCTATATAGTGTATACCGGAACTGAGACTGTGGGTACCATTCTCTATATAGTGTATACCGGTGCTGAGACTGTTGGTACTGTTCTCTATAAAGTGCATACCGGAACTGAGACTGTAGGTACAGTTCTCTATATAGTGTATACCGGAACTGAGACTGTGGGTACATTTCTCTATATAGTGTATACCGGAAATGAGACTGTGAGTATCGTTCTCTATATAGTGTATACCGGAACTGAGACTGTGGGTACCGTTCTCTATATAGTGTATACCAGAACTGAGACTGTTGGTACCGTTTTCTATATAGTGTATACCGGAACTGAAACAGTGGTACCGTTCTCTATATAGTGTATACCGGAACTGAGACAGTGAGTCCGTTCTCTATATAGTGTATACCGGACTGAGACTGTGGGTATCGTTCTCTATATAATGTATACCGGAACTGAGACAGTTGGTACCCTTCTCTATATAGTGTATACTGGAACTGAAACAGTGGTACCGTTCTCTATATAGTGTATACCGGAACTCAGACTGTGGGTATCGTTCTCTTTAGAGTGTATACCGGAACTGAGACTGGGTACCGTTCTCTGTATAGTGTATACCGGAACTGAAACAGTGGTACCCTTCTCTATAGAGTGTATACCGGAACTGAGACTGTGGGTACCGTTCTCTATATAGTGTATTCCAGTACTGAGACTGTGGTAACGTTCTCTATATAGTGTATACCGAAACTGAAACAGTGGGTACCGTTCTCTATATAGTGTATACCGGAACTGAAACAGTGGATACAGTTCTCTATATAGTGTATACCGGAAATGAGACTGTGAGTATCGTTTTCTATATAGTGTATACCGGAACTGAGACTGTCGGTACCGTTCTTTATATAGTGTATACCAGAACTGAGACTGTTGGTACCGTTTTCTATAAAGTGTATACCGGAACTAAGGCAGTGAGTCCGTTCTCTATATAGTGTATACCGGAACTGAGACTGTGGGTACCGTTCTCTTTATAATGTATACCGGAACTGAGACAGTTGTTACCCTTCTCTATATAGTGTATACCGGAACTGAAACAGTGGTACCGTTCTCTATATAGTGTATACCGGAACTGAGACTGTGGGTATCGTTCTCTATAGAGTGTATACCGGAACTGAGACTGGGTACCGTTCTCTGTATAGTATATACCGGAACTGAAACAGTGGTACCGTTCTCTGTATAGTGTATACCGGAACTGAAACAGTGGTACCGTTCTCTATATAGTGTATACCGGAACGGAGACTGTGGGTACCGTTCTCTATATAGTGTATACCGGAACTGAGACTGTTGGTACCGTTCTCTATATAGTGTATACCGGAACTGAGACTGTGGGTACCGTTCTCTATATAGTGTATACCGGAACTGAGACTGTGGGTACCGTTCTCTGTATAGTGTATACCAGAACTGAGACTGTTGGTACCGTTTTCTATATAGTGTATACCGGAACTGAGACTGTTGGTACCGTTTTCTATATAGTGTATACCGAAACTGAGACAGTGAGTCCGTTCTCTATATAGTGTATACCGGAACTGAGACTGTGGGTACCGTTCTCTATTTAATGAATACCGGAACTGAGACAGTTGGTACCCTTCTCTATATAGTATATACCGGAACTGAAACAGTGGTACCGTTCTCTATATAATGTATACCGGAACTGAGACTGTGGGTATCGTTCTCTATAGAGTATATACCGGACTGAGACTGGGTACCGTTCTCTGTATAGTGTATACCGGAACTGAAACAGTGGTACCGTTCTCTATATAGTGTATACCGGAACTGAGACTGTGGGTACCGTTCTCTATATAGTGTATACCGGTACTGAGACTGTGGTACCGTTCTCTATATAGTGTATACCGGAACTGAGACTCTCTATATAGTGTATACCGGAACTGAGACTGTGGGTACCGTTCTCTATATAGTGTATACCGGTACTGAGACTGTGGTACCGTTCTCTATATAGTGTATACCGGAACTGAGACTGGGTACCGTTCTCTGTATAGTGTATACCGGAACTGAGACTGTGGGTACCGTTCTCTATATAGTGTATACCGGAACTGAGACTGGGTACCGTTCTCTGTATAGTGTATACCGGAACTGAGACTGTGGGTACCGTTCTCTATAGAGTGTATACCGGAACTGAGACTGTGGGTATCGTTCTCTATAGAGTGTATACCGGAACTGAGACTGTGGGTATCGTTCTCTATAGAGTGTATACTGGAACTGAGACTGTGAGTATCGTTCTCTATAAAGTGTATACCGGAACTGAGACTGTGGGTACCGTTCTTTATAGAGTCTATACCGGACCTGATACTGTGGGTACAGTTCTCTATAGAGTGTATACCGGAACTGAGACTGTGGGTATCGTTCTCTATAGAGTGTATACCGGAACTGAGACTGTGGGTACCGTTCTCTATAGAGTGTATACCGGAACTGAGACTGTGGGTATCGTTCTCTATAGAGTGTATACCGGAACTGAGACTGTGGGTATCGTTCTCTATATAGTGTATACCGGAAATGAGACTGTGAGTACAGTTATCTATATAGTGTATACCGGAAATGAGACAGTGGGTACCGTTCTCTATATAGTGTATACCGGAACTGAGACTGTGGGTACCGTTCTTTATAGAGTCTATACCGGAACTGAGACTGTGGGTACCGTTCTCTATTTAATGTATACCGGAACTGAGACAGTTGGTACCCTTCTCTATATAGTATATACCGGAACTGAAACAGTGGTACCGTTCTCTATATAATGTATACCGGAACTGAGACTGTGGGTATCGTTCTCTATAGAGTATATACCGGACTGAGACTGGGTACCGTTCTCTGTATAGTGTATACCGGAACTGAAACAGTGGTACCGTTCTCTATATAGTGTATACCGGAACTGAGACTGTGGGTACCGTTCTCTATATAGTGTATACCGGTACTGAGACTGTGGTAACGTTCTCTATATAGTGTATACCGGAACTGAGACTGGGTACCGTTCTCTGTATAGTGTATACCGGAACTGAGACTGTGGGTACCGTTCTCTATATAGTGTATACCGGAACTGAGACTGGGTACCGTTCTCTGTATAGTGTATACCGGAACTGAGACTGTGGGTACCGTTCTCTGTAGAGTGTATACCGGAACTGAGACTGTGGGTATCGTTCTCTATAAAGTGTATACCGGAACTGAGACTGTGGGTATCGTTCTCTATATAGTGTATACCGGAACTGAGACTGTGGGTACCGTTTTCTATATAGTGTATACTGGAACTGAGACTGTGAGTATCGTTCTCTATAAAGTGTATACCGGAACTGAGACTGTGGGTACCGTTCTTTATAGAGTCTATACCGGACCTGATACTGTGGGTACAGTTCTCTATATAGTGTATACCGGAACTGAGACTGTGGGTACCGTTCTCTATATAGTGTATACCGGAAATGAGACTGTGAGTACAGTTATCTATATAGTGTATACCGGAAATGAGACAGTGGGTACCGTTCTCTATATAGTGTATACCGGAACTGAGACTGTGGGTACCGTTCTTTATAGAGTCTATACCGGAACTGAGACTGTGGGTACAGTTCTCTATATAGTGTATACCGGAACTGAGACTGTGGGTACCGTTCTCTATATAGTGTATACCGGAAATGAGACTGTGAGTACAGTTATCTTTATAGTGTATACCGGAAATGAGACAGTGGGTACCGTTCTCTATATAGTGTATACCGGAAATGAGACAGCGGGTGCCGTTCTCTATATAGTGTATATCGCGGTACTGAGACTGTGGGTACCGTTCTCTATATAGTGTATACCGGAAATGAGACAGTGGGTACCGTTCTCTATATAGTGTATACCGGAAATGAGGCTGTGGGTACCGTTCTCTATATAGTGTATACCGGAACTGAGACTGTGGGTACCGTTCTCTATATAGTGTATACCGGAACTGAGACTGTGGGTACCGTTCTCTGTATAGTGTATATCGCGGTACTGAGACTGTGGGTACTATTCTCAATATAGTGTATATACAGGCTCTGTCCCTTGAACTTGTGACCATTGAATTTCATATATGTTATGGTTAACAATAATTTCTCCGTCCACATTATATCAAACGCCTTTTCGAAATCAATAAATCTGCTAGTTGACATTCGTTGCTTATTTTTAGTTTTTGAATTTTATTTTTTTAAATAGAATGGTTTATTGTGGGTACTTCTAATTCTCCATACCGAATAACTGTTGTAGGTTGGTAGGTTTCTGGGTATAGCCGCAGTTAATAACTGTTACAAGTTTGTAGGTTTCCGGGTATACTCGCACTGAGTAAATAGTATAAGCCGGTAAGTTTCCAGATACCAGTTTGATTATCTTGTTCACTGTTTCACCTCAATTTACAGTAAGTAGCTCGATGTTCGGAATTGAGATCGGTAGGAGAGGGGTAAACTAGGAGTTCATCTGTCCTAAAATTAGGCGTTATAGCTGAATGTTCCTTCTTTTCCTACACCGGGTTTACACAGCATATTGCGGATTTACAAAGTATTTGTGTTGCCAGTATTAGAATATGCATGTGAATTATGGGATGGTTGTTCTCTGACAGACGTAAACAAGCTCAAGCAAGTCCAACTACAAGCAGCTAGAGTTATCACAGGCATGCCTTCTTTTTCTAGTAAACAATCTCTATATAAAGAATCCCAACTTCAACCATTATCAGAAAGAAGAAAATTAAAGAAACTTTCACTTATGTATAAACTTCATAACAATCTAACTCCTTCTTATTTAAGTAATCTACTTTCCCCAAGAGTAGGGGAGCGTAATATGTATAATGTCAGAAATAACCAAAACTACACTGTCCAAAATTATAGATTATCCATTTCTTATGAATCTTTTTTCCGTCTACTGTAAGGTTATGGAATAATTTACCAATCGATGTCAAAGAGCAACCATCCATCAATTGTTTTAAATCTAAAATCCAACACAACCTTGACGCGTTGCCTTTATTTTATCATGTAGGAAACAGAAAGTTAAATGTTTTACAAACAAGGTTGCGACATGCTTGTAGCAGTTTAAAATATTATTTGTTTCGAGTTAATATAATTAATGATCCATCATGTGAATGTGGAAAGGAATGTGAAAATGTTGTGCATTATTTTTTAGAATGTATATTATATAGAAGACAACGTGAAATTTTATTCAACAACATTTCTCAATATTGTGGTTCTCCAAACCTGTCAGACGAGCAAATCGGATATATTTTTAAATCCGTACAGACCTATATTAAAAATAGTAATCGGTTCTAAGGTCACTTAAGAATATTTCACTTCAATAGATCCCCCCTCCCCCCCCCCCCCCCCCCCCCCCCCCCCCCCCCCCCCCTCTCTCTCTCTCTCTCTCTCTCTCACACACACACACACACACACACACACACACACACACAATGTATTTTGGAAGAAAGCGTTTCTAAGTTGAGATAACTTGTTTAAATCAAATCACAGCGTGTTTGTCGGTTGATATTTGATGAGTATCCGAGGCCGGGGCCTTTTGTCTGAGTCGTAGCTACAGGAGAATATTAAAATCTAAATGGTGATATCTTTATTACAGAGTAAAGTTTCTTTGACAGAATGATATATTTCTCTGAGTTAGATGATACATGTCCTTTAGTATCGTTGTCTTGGAGTGATGTCTCCGTATAAATACGTTAATCACTTTTCAGTGATAACTACCGCCTTGCAGATTTTGTACATATATATACATGTTAGTCTTGTAATGTGTGTAAAGTTTTACTTTAATTGGTATTTAATAATATTGTCTTGTACCATTCTCATTTCGCAGGTGTGATACTGTAAATGCTTTAAGAGGATGCCTGGTGTTATAACTAAGCTCGTATAAACAGATACGTCGAGGAGTATCCGAGTTATCTCCCTTACACCGTAATTATAAGATACTGTCGTTTAACACGTGCATCTATACCGAGTTATCAGGGGGCGGACATCGCTATCAAAAAAATCATGATGAACACGTAAGATGCATATCCAATTACTTTATTAGGGATTTCCATTTCGGATAGAAATCCCTATTGTTATTGTTATGTTTTTTCTTATTATTAGGGATTTCCATTTCGGATGGGAATCCCTATTGTTTATTATTATTCTTAACACTTTTTTTGTGACCAAAATCTCTCAAAAACGAATGCAGATAGAACGTTCATATATCAGTACATGATAGACAATATCAAGCTGTCGATCTTGGTGCAATTTTATGTTCATACGTTTAACGGTCAAGGTCACAGATCTATAAACAGAAAAAATTTTTGACGTTTTTTGAACGATCATAACTTCATAAGGGATCGTTCTATTTCGTTCCCGTTCAGTGTGTTATGTAGATCAGGGACAGAGCTAACTTTTCTCTATGCCATCTTATCAGAGAATATGTCAAGGTCATGACCTCGCCAAGGGGTAAGGAAAATATCGAAAAAAAAATTCTCAATCTGAAAACTGTTTTTATCCCAAACGAAAGAGTATGATGCACTGAGGCGAAATATGAACCTTTTTTGATCGTCGGATGAAAAAATGACAGAGATATGGCACTTTGAAAATTTCGAAGTTTTTCCCGCCAAAATTCAAAAATCGGCAAAAAATGACTAAAAAAATTTCAGCTCCTTCATTTATACACATACAGATTTGATATTTGACACAACAATAGCATGTAAGAGTAGCTATAAAAAATACTATTTTTCATTGACCTTGACCTTCATTCAAGGTCAAATTATCAAAATAATTAAAATTTAAAAAAATTCTTTTGAGTCCGGCTCTTTTTCTGTTCAGTTTTTCCTTAAATAATCAGTGCATCTTGTAGTTCATGGTCGGCACAAACTTTTTTCCTATACATGTTATCAACAAATATCTCAAGGTCAAGGTCTAAGCATGAGGTTAAATCAAGGTCAAAAATTTAAAATTCAAAATAACTATTTTTTTTATATGAATTGGAATGTGCATGATTAATCAAGACAAACGGTGCAAGTTTCATGGTCGAGCGATAAAAAATGACGTAGAAATGGCACTTTGAAAGATGTTGGTTTTCCCGCCAAAATTCAAATTTGTCCCCAAAATGCACTATATTTCCTTTTACTCCTATATCGTTACACATACAGATTTGATTTTTGATACAGTGATAGCTTGGACAAAGGTTTACAAACTTAATTGCTTTTCATTGATGTTGACCTTCGCTCAAGGTCACAAAGGTCAAATGATCAAAAATCAAAAATTTCAAATTCTTTTAAGAAAATGTTTATTTTGATCCTCTATAGAAGCAAATGCTCTTATGAAGATATATGCAATTTTTCAAGGTCAAATCATAAAAAAACGAAGATAACGGTGTTATACACGATACACAGTAAGGTATACACGATACACAGTTCAGGATACACGATATTTTTACGGGATACACAATATACAATACAGTTAACACAAAACACGGAACGGTATACACGATACTTTGTACGAAATACACGATACTTGGTACAAGCTACACGGTATAGTATGCATGATACATGGTACTAGATACACGATACACTGTACGGTATACACGATATTTGATACGTGATACACGGTACAGTATACACAATACACGTTACGGGATACACGATACGCTGTACGGAATACAAGATATACGGTCCAGTAAACACGCTACACAGTACGAGATCACGGTATGACAAACACGATCACGATACAAGGTACGAGATACACGATTCTCGGTTCAGTAAACACGATACAAGGTACAATCTACGGTTTTCACGCTATGGAATACACGATACACGGTACGGTATAGACGATAAATGTTACTGGATACACGATACGTTGTACGGGATACACGATATATGGTTCAGTAAACACGATACACGGTACGAGATCACGGTATGACAAACACGATCACGATACAAGGTACGAGATACACGATTCTCGGTTCAGTAAGCACGATACAAGGTACAATCTACGGTATTCACGCTATGGAATACACGATACACGGTACGGGATAGACGATAAATGTTACTGGATACATGATACAGTACGGGATACAGGATACATGGAACGGGATTCACAGTACAGTAAACACGATACAAGGTACGAGATACACGATTCACGGTTTAGTAAACCCGATGCAAGGTACGAGATACAGGGTACAGTTAACACGATACAAGGTACGAGATACACGATTCACGGTTTAGTAAACACGATACAAGGTACGAGATACAGGGTACAGTTAACACGATACAAGGTACGAGATACACGATTCACGGTTTAGTAAACACGATACAAGGTACGAGATACAGGTACAGTTAACACGATACAAGGTACGAGATACACGATTCACGGAGGTCAAATGATACACAATCTAAAAATTCAAATTCTTTTAAAACGGTTTATTTTCATCGTATGTAAAAGAAAACATTATTTTAATGATGTTTGCAACTTTAGAAGGTCAACTGATCGGTTAAAGAAGGGAAGCGAAGAGAAATCGAATAGAAAACGAAGAGAAAACGAAGAGAAATCGTAGGTAAAACGTACAAAAGCGTTCGTCAGAACGAGAACATGTCAGCGATCATTTTCTTGTTGGAAATCCCGTGTTTTGATCTTGATCAAATCTAGTTTAGATGTGTAGTAATGCCTCTTGTGATATGTGATGAATCGTTTCATACAAACAATATGATCGATAGCTAACGCGTGTAAGAAATGAAGTCCCTTCAAAAATATATGTATTTCAGGAAAAACAAATCAAATGCCTCTTTGAACTTGATTTGGTCTATACTATGTCTGACCTTGGTCTGGTCTATAACATGTCTGATCTTGGTCTGGTCTATACTATGTCTGACCTTGGTCTGGTCTATAACATGTCTGATCTTGGTCTGGTCTATACTTTGACTGGCCTTGGTCTGGTCTATGCTATGTCTGACCTTGGTCTGGTCTTTAACATGTCTGGCCTTGGTCTGGTCTATAACATGTCTGACCTTGGTCTGGTCTACAACATGTCTGACCTTGGTCTGGTCTATACTTTGACTGGCCTTGGTCTGGTCTATGCTATGTCTGACCTTGGTCTGGTCTATAACATGTCTGACCTTGGTTTGGTCTATGCTATGTCTGACCTTGGTCTGGTCTATAATATGTCTGACCTTGGTCTGGCCTATACTATGTCTGGCCTTGGTCTGGTCTATGCTATGTCTGGCCTTGGTCTCGTCTATAACATGTCTGACCTTGGTCTGGTCTATGCTATATCTGACCTTGGTCTGGTCTATAACATGTCTGACCTTGGTTTGGTCTATGCTATGTCTGACCTTGGTCTGGTCTATAATATGTCTGACCTTGGTCTGGCCTATACTATGTCTGGACTTGGTCTGGTCTATGCTATGTCTGGCCTTGGTCTGGTCTATACCATGTCTGACCTTGGTCTGGTCTATGCTATGTCTGACCTTGGTCTGGTCTATATCATATCTGGCCTTGGTCTGGTTTATACTATGTCTGACCTTGATCTGGTCTATAACATGTCTGACCTTGGTCTGGTCTATGCTATGTCTGACCTTGGTCTGGTCTATATTATATCTGGCCTTGGTCTGGTCTATACTATGTCTGACCTTGGTCTGGTCTATAACATGTCTGACCTTGGTCTGGTCTATACTATGTCTGACCTTGGTCTGGTCTATACTATGTCTGACCTTGGTCTGGTCTATAACATGTCTGATCTTGGTCTGGTCTATACTATGTCTGACCTTGGTCTGGTCTATAACATGTCTGATCTTGGTCTGGTCTATACTTTGACTGGCCTTGGTCTGGTCTATGCTATGTCTGACCTTGGTCTGGTCTTTAACATGTCTGGCCTTGGTCTGGTCTATAACATGTCTGACCTTGGTCTGGTCTACAACATGTCTGACCTTGGTCTGGTCTATACTTTGACTGGCCTTGGTCTGGTCTATGCTATGTCTGACCTTGGTCTGGTCTATAACATGTCTGACCTTGGTTTGGTCTATGCTATGTCTGACCTTGGTCTGGTCTATAATATGTCTGACCTTGGTCTGGCCTATACTATGTCTGGCCTTGGTCTGGTCTATGCTATGTCTGGCCTTGGTCTCGTCTATAACATGTCTGACCTTGGTCTGGTCTATGCTATATCTGACCTTGGTCTGGTCTATAACATGTCTGACCTTGGTTTGGTCTATGCTATGTCTGACCTTGGTCTGGTCTATAATATGTCTGACCTTGGTCTGGCCTATACTATGTCTGGACTTGGTCTGGTCTATGCTATGTCTGGCCTTGGTCTGGTCTATACCATGTCTGACCTTGGTCTGGTCTATGCTATGTCTGACCTTGGTCTGGTCTATATCATATCTGGCCTTGGTCTGGTTTATACTATGTCTGACCTTGATCTGGTCTATAACATGTCTGACCTTGGTCTGGTCTATGCTATGTCTGACCTTGGTCTGGTCTATATTATATCTGGCCTTGGTCTGGTCTATACTATGTCTGACCTTGGTCTGGTCTATAACATGTCTGACCTTGGTCTGGTCTATACTATGTCTGACCTTGGTCTGGTCTATACTATGTCTGACCTTGGTCTGGTCTATAACATGTCTGACCTTGGTCTGGTCTATACTATGTCTGGCCTGGGTCTGGTCTGTACTATCTGACCTTGGTCTGGTCTATACTTTGACTGGCCTTGGTCTGGTCTATGCTAGGTATGACCTTGGTCTGGTCTATAACATGTCTGACCTTGATCTGGTCTATAACATGTCTGACCTTGGTCTGGTCTATAACATGTCTGACCTTGGTCTGGTCTATAACATGTCTGACCTTGGTCTGGTCTATAACATGTCTGACCTTGGTCTGGTATATACTATGTCTGACCTTGGTCTGGTCTATACCATGTCTGACCTTGGTCTGGTATATACTATGTCTGACCTTGGTCTGGTCTATACCATGTCTGACCTTGGTCTGGTCTATACCATGTCTGACCTTGGTCTGGTCTAAAACAAGTCTGACCTTTTTCTGGTCTATAACATGTCTGACCTTGGTCTGGTCTATACCATGTCTTGAAATGATAGATATTTGATAGATAAATTTACCAGACATCTTATTTTGTTTTTTTGAATCCTTGCTAAGGTTTAATTGTAATGGTTTTGAAAGTTTTCCTCATTTCTCTGCATCTTCATCAACATTGTGATTAAGTGTTTTATAAGAAAATTTTCTCAAATAGGGAAAGATTTTTTTTTTTTACAAAATTGGATATACAATGTATATAGATCTGATGCTATTCTAAAACAAACAAAAATAATATTCGAAATATTTGTATTCAAACTAACTTTGAAGCAATGTTAAACGTGGATGCCATAAACATTTAATCATATCGACGTATTTGAAAAAAAAATATTATAGAAATAAAACACTACTTTCATTTATACAATGGTAAATGCTTATAAGATAAGCTATATTAGGTATATAATACAAACTTGTTTCAACAGAGAAAACTTGTTATGCTTCTTAAGATATGTACTTGAATTGATAATCTGTGAAAATGTATTTACACCTGCACCTGTTGTATAACTAGCCAATACATCTCTGACCGGACAAAGCAAAACTGTTAAACATAACGGAGGTTTGATAATTAAGATTAAGGAACAAAACTTCCATGCTGTTCTGATTCCAAATTAGGTTAACTACAGAAAACAACATTGATAATATTTTATCAAGCGACACTACATGTGCCCCACATATTGCTTTCCTTTTTGAAGGAAAGCTGCTTGTTAGCCCGTTGTTAGTGACTTCTGACAGTTACGTCGTGGAGTATCCGAGTTATCTCCCTTACACCGTAAGGTGCTGTCGTTTAAGACGAGTTATCGGCGGGGAGGGGGAGGGGGCGGTGGGCGGATGCCCAATTACTTTAATTAAAGCTATAGTTATGCCTCTCGTGATGTGTGATATATTGTTTCATACAAACAATATGATCGATAGCTAATGTGTGTACGGCCGTCGTAACTCTAATCTGACACAATGGGCAAACTTGATTCTAGCTTGCCGTTTTGCGGGTTGTCGGTCATTCAAGCAAAGCGGCTTAGTTGCAATACGGCCGACATAGATCGAAACATATTTTTTTTAATTAATTTCATTTTTTAAGGATTAATTGTCAATTTTGTTGCTTGCATGGGCTGTTGAAGGGAAGTGAACCTCGTGCAAATGAAGTGAACCGCCAAGCAGTCGAAACAGGTTAATATGCGCCATATCCATTTTTGTAATCAAGGGAAAAGTCTTAGTTTTATGAGATATTATAGGAAAATTTTCCGCCTGGTTATGTTTCCTAATTGTATTTTTTACAGTTATAGTCACTTTAATGTCAGGATTTGATGATAGATATAACACGTTATGTATAATCTCTACCGAATTCCTGTATCTCATATACTGTTACTCGGACTACCAATTCCTGTATCTCTTATACTGTCAACTCGGACTACCGAATTCCTGTATCTCAGATAATGTCAACTCTGGTTACCGATTTGCTGTATCTCATATACTGTCAACTCGAACTTCCCAATTCCTATATCTCATATGCTTTCATATCGGACTACCGAATTCCTGTATCTCATATACTGTCAACTCGGGCTACCGAACTCAGGTATCTCATATACTGTCCACTCGGGCTACCGAATTCCTGTATTTCATATACTGTCAACTCGGACTTACGAATTTTTCTATCACATATACTGTATCGGACTATTGAATTCCCGTATCTCAGATTCTTTTAACTCGGACTACCAAATTCCTGTATCTCATATGCTGTCAACTCTGGCTACCGATTTTCCTGTATCTCATGTACTGTCAACTCGGACTACCGAATTCCTGTGTCTCATATACTGTCAACTCGGACTACCGAATTCCTGTATCTCATATACTGTCAACTCGGGCTACCGAATTCCTGTGTCTCATATACTGTCAACTCGGACTACATACTTTCTTTATCTCATATACTGTCATATCGGACTACCGAATTCCTATATCTCATATACTGTCAAATCGGACTACCGAATTCCTGAATCTCATATACTGTCATATCGGACTACCGAATTCCCGTATCTCATATACTGTCAACTCGGACTACCGAATTCCTGTATCTCATATACTGTCCACTCGGGCTACCGAATTCCTGTATTTCATATACTGTCAACTCGGACTTCCGAATTTTTCTATCACATATACTGTATCGGACTATTGAATTCCCGTATTTCAGATTCTTTTAACTCGGACTACCAAATTCCTGTATCTCATATACTGTCAACTCGGACTACAGAATTTCTGTATCTCATATACTGTCAACTCGGACTACATAATTTCTTTATCTCAAATACTGTCATATTGGACTACCGAATTCCTCTATCTCATATACTGTCATATCGGACTACCGAATTCCTGTATCTCATATACTGTCAACTCGGGCTACCGAACTCCAGTATCTCATACATGTATTATGTCATATCGGACTATCGAATTTCTGTATTTCATATACTGTCAACTCGGAATACCGATTTTCCTGTATCTCATATACTGTCAACTCGGGCTACCGAACTCAAGTATCTGAGATACTGTCATATCGGACTATCGAATTCCTGTATCTCATATACTGTCAACTCTGGCTACCGATTTGCTGTATCTCATAAACCGTCCACTCGAGCTTCCCAATTCCTGTATCTCAGGATTCAGACTGACGAATTTCTGTATCTCTTATACTGTCATATCGGTCTATCGAATTCCTGTATCTCAAATGCCGTTAATTCGGACTAACGAATTACTGTATCTCATATACTTTTATATCGGACTTTCGAATTCCTGTATCTGAGAAACTGTCAACTCTGACTACCAAATTTCCGTATCTTATATACTGTCAACTAGGACTTCCGAATTCCTGTGTCTCATATACTGTCAACTCGGGCTACCAAATTCCTGTATCTCATATACTGTCATATCGGACTATCGAATTCCTGTATCTTATTTACTGTCAACTCGGACTACAGAATTCCTGTATCTCATATACTTTCGTATCGGACTATCGAACTCCTGTATCTCATATACTGTCATATCGGACTATTAAATTCCCGTATCTCAGATTCTTTTAACTCTGACTATCGAATTCCGGTATCTTATATACTGTCAACTAGGACTACCGAATTCTTGTATCTCATATACTGTCAACTCTTTCTACCGATTTGCTGTATCTAATAAACCGTCGAATTGAACTTCCCTATTCCTGTATCTCAGATTCCGTTAATTCGGACTGACGAATTCCTGTATCTCTTTTACTGTCATATCCGTCTATCGAATTCCGGTATCTCAAATTCCGTTAAATCGGACTAACGAATTCCTGTATCTTATAAAATGTCAACTCGTACTACAGAATTCCTGTATCTGATAAACTGTCAACTCTGACTACCAAATTTCCGTATCTTATATACTGTCAATTCGGACTACCGAATTGCTGTCTCATATACTGTCAACTCGGACTACAGAATTCCTGTATCTCATATACTGTCAACTCTGGCTACCGATTTCCTGTATCTCATATACTGTCAACTCGGACTACCGAATTCCTGTATCTCATATACTGTCAACTCGGACTACCGAATTCCTGTATCTCATATACTGTCAACTCGGACTACATACTTTCTTTATCTCATATACTGTCATATCGGACTACCGAATTCCTGAATCTCATATACTGTCATATCGGACTACCGAATTCCTGTATCTCATATACTGTCATATCGGACTACCGAATTCCTGTATCTTGTATACTGTCAACTAGGGCTACCGAATTCCTGTATCTTATATACTGTCAACTCGGACTACAGAATTTCTGCATCTCATATACTTTCAACTCGGACTACAGAATTCCTGTATCTCATATACTGTCATATTGGACTACCGAATTCCGGTATCTCATACTGTTAAATCGGAATATCGAAGTCCTGTATCTCATTTACTGTCATATCAGACTATCGAATTCCCGTAACTAATATACTGTCAACTCGGGCTACCAAATTCCTGTATCTCATATACGGTAAACTCGGACTACAGAATTCCTGTATCTCATATACTGTCAACACACACTACCGAATTTATTAATTCAGGGACACACATCGGTGATTATTTATACAAAATTGAAGCAGTTATCTCCAAGTCATTTGGTAAAAAACTTAATCAGTGCCCGTGGAATTTAATCAGCTTTTTACGGCATCAAAAATTGAAACGCTTAGACGATTTTTAAGGGAAATTGGTCCACAATAACGTATAGTTAACTCGATGTCATCTCTTTATGTCGTTAATAACATAGAGAGAGAGAGTTTCAAATCCCTGTATGTACGTCCCTGATCAATTAAAATGATATAAAACAAAAATTCAATATTAATTTAGAAACTTTTATTACAACAAAACCATAGATATTTACAAATTATTGATACACAACAGGACTAGACTGGGTCATAACCTACTCACAGTAGATTGGATACACATTATATACAGTGACACTGGTGGTAGTACTGATAATGTCACGTGACATGTAGATAGTAACTTAAAAAAGTATTTATTGGTCAACCAGCTTCAAAGTGTTTGTGGGTAAAACAGTTTTGGGACGATTGACTAGAGTTAGCAGGGGAGTCAGGTTATACACCTAAAACAGATACAGGGATGTTGATTTTATAACAGTAGTTGAAATGCATCACAGTGACGTGGTTACAAGATCCAAGCAAAATCAATACACATGTACTAAGTCAACTAAGATTGCACACATTACAAAACAGACGTGTTTTGTTATTATTATTTTTTTTTTAAAGTATAAGAACATTTTCAAAACAGTTTGGTGTATAACAACCCTCAAATAATTGTTGTGTTTTAACACATGAAAAAATAACAACAACACATTCCAACATTAATTACATGCCTCATTGAATGTGTACATAAATGTTGATAAGAGTAAAATGATATCAAAATATAAAGTTAATGTTGTTTAAGTCCATTGATATAAATTGTCTGTATCCTCACTCAAGGTTGAGTCACTCAGTCAGTATAATACTTGAGGAGTTTGAGTCCCAACTCTCCTGTATCTAACTCTAAGTGTGACCACAACACATCACCCTTCTGTATACCTACTACTCCCTGGTATCCTTTGTTTGTGTGAAATGTTTTTATGTACTTCCCTGCTCCACTTATCCATTCTATTGTGTTCCTTGTCCAGTCAGCAATAACAATATTACCCTTACTGTCATATACAACTGTCCAGGGACCAAACTTGTCTGGTGTGACCGACTTCTGTACCTGTATTCCCTCCCCCCGGGCCTCTATCCCCTCCCCCCAGTAATGGACCAGAGGCTGGAGTGTTGGGTTGTACACAATGATGTGATTCCTGAAGTTGTCTGGATCACTGACGTCCCCACTGATATGTTTACCACTCACTACAGCTATGTTACCTGTAACGCTACATTGTGTTATTGACTGTACTACCCCCCTCCCTGACCTCTCCACAATGTGTGTATGTAACACCTGGCCGTCTACAGTGTATACCATCACCTTGTACTCCTGTCTACCCTGTGTACCCATCACTACCCGACCCTCCCTGGTCACACACAGACAGGCTGGGTAATCCTCTATAGTAAACCTTGTGACTGGTGTAAATAATGAAGATACTTCACAGATAGACCTCTTATCCTTACAACAGAACCACAGACGACCTGTGGTGGGGTCCAGACTGATGTTCCTGATGTTACTGTGGTGTTGTATCGTCTGTATGACCCGACCTTTGTTGTTTATGAGATTTACCGTGTCGGTGTTACAGTCACACAGCCACGCACGTCCATCAGATGTAGGACAGATCGATGAGATGAACTCCGGGTAAGAGAACTGGGCCATGACGGTTGGACTGTCAGGAAGTGTGTACCGGAGAAGGTCAGCAGGAATTTTCAACTTCCCGAGGGCCTGTTTCATGTGACTTTGTCTGTCGATACCCGGAGTATACTCTGCCATGTCTATGTTAGGTGTCGTTGGGACGTCTGTATCCATTTCCCGGATTTCTGATACCGAGTCGTACATGAGTACAGCAGTTCCTGTCTGGAGTGTCTGTTTATACTTTGTTGAGAGTTCCCTCAAAGTATTCAACCTCCTCTCCAGTATCGGTCAGACCTCCTCTCACTA